>NC_092096.1:38115125-38329987 GCF_045679555.1 Salvelinus alpinus | reverse complement strand
TCGGTGTACACATCATGGACAAACTGAATTGGTCCACCCACACAGACAGCGTTGTGAAGAAGGCGCAGCAGCGCCTCTTCAACCTCAGGAGGCTGAAGAAATTCGGCTTGTCACCAAAAGCACTCACAAACTTCTACAGATGCACAATCGAGAGCATCCTGTCGGGCTGTATCACCGCCTGGTACGGCAACTGCTCCGCCCACAACCGTAAGGCTCTCCAGAGGGTAGTGAGGTCTGCAGAACGCATCACCAGGGGCAAACTACCTGCCCTCCAGGACACCTACACCACCCGATGTCACAGGAAGGCCATAAAGATCATCAAGGACAACAACCACCCAAGCCACTGCCTGTTCACCCCGCTATCATCCAGAAGGCGAGGTCAGTACAGGTGCATCAAAGCAGGGACCGAGAGACTGAAAAACAGCTTCTATCTCAAGGCCATCAGACTGTTAAACAGCCACCACTAACATTTAGCGGCCGCTGCCAACATACTGACTCAACTCCAGCCACTTTAAAAATGGGAATTGATGGAAATTATGTAAAAATGTACCACTAGCCACTTTAAACAATGCCACTTAATATAATGTTTACATACCCTACATTACCCATCTCATATGTATATACTGTACTCTATATCATCTACTGCATCTTGCCATCTTTATGTAATACATGTACCACTAGCCACTTTAAACTATGCCACTTTATGTTTACATACCCTACAGTACTCATCTCATATGTATATACCGTACTCTATACCATCTACTGCATCTGCCATGCCGTTCTGTACCACCACTCATTCATATATCTTTATGTACATATTCTTTATCCCTTTACACTTGTGTGTGTGTGTAAGGTAGTAGTTGTGGAATTGTTAGGTTAGATTACTTGTTGGTTATTACTGCATTGTCGGAACTAGAAGCACAAGCATTTCGCTACACTCGCATTAACATCTGCTAACCATGTGTATGTGACTAATAAAATTTGATTTGATTTGATTTGAGGGTCAGTGCACTTTCAAATGTAGTTTTTTGCCATCATTGTAAGCCTGCCACACACACACACGATATAATACATTTAGTAAACATAACAATGAGTGTGAGTTTGTCACAACCCGGGTCGTGGGACGTGATAAAGAGCTCTTATAGGACCAAGGCACAAATATTCAATCATTTTGCTCTTTATTTAGCCATAAATATAAAACCTTATTTGTTCATCAAAAATTGTGAATAACTCACCACAGGTTAATGAGAAGAGTGTGCTTGAAGAGATGCACAACTCTGCATTGTTGGGTTGTATTGGAGAGAGTCTCAGTCTTTTCCACACAGTCTGTGCCTGTATTTAGTTTTCATGCTAGTGAGGGCCGAGAATCCACTATCACATAGGTGTAACGATCTTCGTCTGGAGAAAGATAGGAGGACCAAAGCGCAGCGTGGTGAGTGTTCATGATGAAACTTTAATAGAACAAACTGAACACTGAAATACAAAACAATAAATTGAAAGAACGAAAACCGAAACAGTTCCGTGTGGAACACACAGACACGGAAGACAACCACCCACAAAACACCATAGAAAACAGGCACCCTAAATATGGTCCCCAATCAGAGACAACTACAAACACCTGCCTCTGATTGAGAACCATATCAGGCCAAACGAAAAACCCAACATAGAAAAACAAACATAGATAACCCACCCAACTCACGCCCTGACCATAAAACAAAGAAATAACAAAAGAACTAAGGTCAGAACGTGACAGTACCCCCCTCCCCAAGGTGGGGACTTCGTCCGCAAAACCTGAACCTATAGGGGAGGGTCTGGGTGGGCATCTGTCCGCGGTGGTGGTTCTGGCGCGTGACGTGGACCCCACTCCACCATAGTCTTAGTCCGCTTCAGTGGTGTCCTTTGTGCGGCGACCTTCGCCGCCGACCTAGGACTGGTAACCCTACTAAAGGGCGCCTCCGGACTGAGGGGCAGCTCCGGACTTTGGGGCAGCTCCGGACTTTGGGGCAGCTCCGGACTGAGGGGCAGCTCCGGACTGAGGGGCAGCTCCGGACTGAGGGGCAGCTCCGGACTGAGGGGCAGCTCCGGACTGACGTGTGGCTCTGGCAGCTCCTGACTGGCGTGTGGCTCTGGCAGCTCCTGACTGGCGGGCGGCTCTGGCAGCTCCTGACTGGCGGACGGCTCTGGCAGCTCCTGACTGGCGGGCGGCTCTGGCAGCTCCTGACTGGCGGGCGGCTCTGGCAGCTCCTGACTGGCGGGCGCCTCTGGCAGCTCCTGACTGGCGGGCGGCTCTGGCAGCTCCTGACTGGCGGGCGGCTCTGGCAGCTCCTGACTGGCGGGCGGCTCTGGCAGCTCCTGACTGGCGGGCGGCTCTGGCAGCTCCTGACTGGCGGGCGGCTCTGGCAGCTCCTGACTGGCGGGCGGCTCTGGCAGCTCCTGACTGGCGGGCGGCTCTGGCAGCTCCTGACTGGCGGGCGGCTCTGGCAGCTCCTGACTGGCGGGCGGCTCTGGCAGCTCCTGACTGGCGGGCGGCTCTGGCAGCTCCTGACAGACGGGCGGCTCTGGCAGCTCCTGACAGACGGGCGGCTCAGGACAGACGGGCGGCTCTGGCGGCTCAGGACAGACGGACGGCTCTGGCGGCACTGGACAGACGGACGGGTCAGGCGGCGCTGGACAGACGGACGGCTCAGGCGGCGCTGGACAGGAGGGAGACTCAGGCCTGCCAAGGCGCACTGTAGGCCTGGTGCGTGGTGCCGGAACTGGTGGTACCGGGCTGGGAACACGCACCTCAGGGCGAGTGCGGGGTGCTGGAACTGGAGGCCTGGTACGTGGTGCCTGCCACAGGAGGGCTGGTGCGTGGGCCTGCCACAGGAGGGCTGGTGCGTGGGGCTGTCACAGGAGAGCTGTTGCGTGGGGCTTTCACAGGAGGGCTGGTGTGTGGAGGTGGCACCGGATAGACCGGACCGTGAAGGCGCACTACAGGTCTCGAGCACCGAGCCTGCCCAACCCTACCTGGCTCCCCGTAGACAGGCCAGTGCGTCGAGGTGGAATAGCCCGCACTAGGCTGTGCTGGCGAACCGGGGACACCATGCGTAGGGCTAGTGCCATGTACCCCGGCCCGAGGAGACGTACTGGAGACCAGATGCATTGAGCCGGCTTCATGGCATCTGGCTCGATGCCCACTCTAGCCCGGCCGATACGAGGTGCTGCTATGTACCGCACCGAGCTATGCCTGCTCACCGGGGACACCGTGCGCCTCACGGCATAACATGGTGACTGCCCGGTCCCTCTCTCTCCACGGTAAGCACGGGGAGTTGGCTCAGGTCTCCTGCCTGGTTTAGCCACACACCCCGTGTGCCTCCCCCAAGAAATTTTTGGGGCTGTCTCTCTGACTTCCTTGATCGCCGTGCCAACTCCATTCGCCGGTATCCCTCCTCGCACTGCTCCAGAGAATCCCAGGTGGGCTCCTGCACTCTCCCTGGGTCGACCGACCACCTCTCTATCTCGTCCCATGTTTTCACCTCCTCCAGATAGCGCTGCTCCTTACCACGCTGCTTGGTCCTTTGGTGGTGGGTGGTTCTGTAACGATCTTCGTTGGGAGAAAGAGAGGAGGACCAAAGCGCAGCATGGTAAGTGTTCATGATGAAACTTTAATAGAACAAACTGAACACTGAAATACAAAACAATAAATTGAACGAACGAAAACCGAAACAGTTCCGTGTGGAACACACAGACACGGAAGACAACCACCCACAAAACACAATAGAAAACAGGCACCCTAAATATGATTCCCAATCAGAGACAACTACAAACACCTGCCTCTGAGAACCATATCAGGCCAAACGAAAAACCCAACATAGAAAAACAAACATTGATAACCCACCCAACTCACGCCCTGACCATAAAACAAAGAAATAACAAAATAACTAAGGTCAGAACGTGACAATAGGTACGTGGTTGCAAAGGGCATTAGTGTCTTAACAGAAAATTATGGTCAGTAAAGAAAACGTTAAGCTCGTCTCCCAATTTTTAAAAAAACGTGTTAATACTTTGCACTTTGATAACCACCGCACTTCTGTATCTTGTAAAAGTATTACATGGTCGCTGCCCATATCATTGCATAATGTAGAAAATACACCAGAGTTCAGGGGCCTTGTTTTAACAAAGCTTGTTTTAACCATTTTCACTATAGTGTCCAAAACGTCTTTCAAGCTGTCAGGCATTCCCTTGGCAGCAAGAGCCTCTCGGTGGATGCTGCAGTGTACCCAAGTGGCTTCGGGAGCAACTGCTTGCACATGGGTTACCACTCAACTATGTCTCCCTGTCATGGCTTTTGCGCCATCAGTACAGATGCCAACACATCTTGACCACCAAACTCCATTTGATGTCACAAAGCTGTCCAAATACTTTAAAAATATCCTCTCATGTTGTCCTGGTTTCCAGTGATTTGCAGAAGAGGATGTCTTCCTTATTAATTGACCTCCCATAAACGTAACGGACATAGACCAGGAGCTGTGCCAGGCCCGCCACATCTGTCGACTCTTCCAGCTGTAACGCATATAATTCACTGGCTTGTATGCGAAGCAGTAATTGTTTCAAAACATCTCCTGCCATGTCACTGTTCCGTCTTGAAACAGTGTTGTTTGATGAAGGCATTGTCTGTATACTTTTTTGGGCCTTTTCCCCCAGCATTGTCCCAGCCATATCCGTAGCAGCAGGAAGAATTAAGTCCTCCACAATAGTATGGGGCTTGCCTGTCCTAGCCACTCGGTAGCTCACCATATAAGACGCTTCTAGCCCCTTCTTATTAATGGTATCTGCTGGTTTTATACATGTCTTACTACTCGAAGGTCATCTTTATTCACGCTCAAAAGCTCTTGTAGCTTATTTTTCTAATTTCATGTTTCGTTTCTAAATGTCTGCGCAAGAGTGAAGGTTTCCCGCAATAGAGTAACGGTTACTGTGATTGGATGTTAATTATTTGACTAGGCTACCTGTATTTGACGTGTTGTTATTTCGCTGAACACTAGATGGTTTAATTTGATTTTTGGCAGTGAAACGAGGTTACTCAGGCGAGAAAACCCTCACCCAAATGTATGGCTCCGTTGGAAAATATAAAGGTACTGTTTGAAAATGTGAAAAAAGGGTTTATTTTATTTTTTTAAATGTGAATCACATTTTTATTTGACGTATCCCCGACGGCATTGCGTGTACCCCAGTTTGGGATTACCTGGTGTAGGCTATATTTAATGGATTTATTATATGTTTTAAAATATATATATATATTTTTTAATTACCGTGAGACCGGCAGTTATTTGCATGACAATCACCAGCTGACAAAATTTCCTGACCGTCACGGTCAGGATGGCCATCGACAGTAGTATATAAAATAAGAACTGTGCTTTTCAATTTCAGTTAAGTTTGCCTGTGGCCTATTAATACTAATTTCATGTTTTTTTGTCATCATTCTAATACATTTGTTCATTGTTACAGGTGGCGCTTTAGTTTAAGAACTATAAACCGTGCCTGAATTGATTCGGGGAAATGCTTCTCTATGCAAGCTTCAAACGTCCTACCCAACTAACAATGGTTGGTCCCACAGTCACCACCTTCTTTTGCAAATTAAGGCTACCCAGCAATCGGTTTCTCCACGTTGGTTCCCTTACTGCTAGCGTTCAAGGATCATCTGGAACCTGCTAACCTTGGTTAGCACTGTTTTTCATTATACTTTCTTTTTTACTCAAGTGCCTTTTCATGGTTGGTCCTACAGTTCTATGGTAATGTCCCTTCTCTATGAAGTACGTTTATTTTAAGTTATGTGATTTAACTTTAAGTGAACTTACTTAGCATTGAAAAAAACTAAACATACAAAATGTAGTAAATATACTAAACATCTATTCAATATCTTTAACAGATAAAAATAAATCCAAAACAGCTTGAAATCATCAGCATGGTAATGAATAAAATATCAAAGACTGGATATTTCCCAAATAAATTGTTTAATCTTTTTACGTAGCTACAACATTTACATGAGAGAAATGTGAACACTATGGGGATGTTGACCTTTCAGATTTTTAAAGGGACAATTACAGAATTATTTACATGAGCCAAGTTATAACTTAACAATAGATTAACCAATGGAAGTTTTAAATATACAAAATTGTAATAATTAAAACAACTATTGCCTTTTTGAGTGAACTTTGGAGATGGCGGCCTTGTGGAAGTCCTTCGTCCAAAGCTTGTTGAATGCATGCACTGAAAAAATCAACAACAAAAAAACAACGATAAGCAATTACTGTAAACAATTTATATTTTAGAATCTTAAAAGGTAGACATTTTGTTATGCCTAATATGGAAATTCATATTATTTTACCAAAATGAATTATTGTTACTGTAAAATATGTTGGGTTAAAAATAACCCAAATTGGGTAATTTCGACGAGCTAGGTCAATATTGGCCAAACACAGCATTGGGTTAATTCAACCCAGCGTGTTTGGATTGAGCTTCTAACCCAGCACCTTGAGTTGATCGCTTGACCCAACTGGTAGGTAAATTAGACTATATTGCTGGGTTAAAACAACCCAGTGTGTTGGGTTGTGACATAAACCCAGCACATTGGGTTGGGGGATTGACCCAGTAGATAGATAAATTATGTAATCCTTCGGGTCATTTTCAGTGTCGTCCTAATTCCAATTTTGTTTGCATATTTTTTGCCTTCCCTACCATCCCACCCCTCCCTTTCATACACACACACAATCAAGATACAATGTTGAATTTCAAATAATGAATTTATATTTTGCCTGCATTTCAGAACATACATCACGTCAGAGAATGTACAAGAGTATATAAGTGTCTAAATAAGTATTATTTCACAAGATTTCATAAAATAGGATTTATTATTAGAATGTATTTATATTATTTCATGAACCAAACAGTCCAAACAGACTAAAGCCTCAGTTAAACTTGATCTGTCTATCAGGCAGTGCCAGAGCTAATCAATAGATATTCACATTCACTGACACACTTCAGCTATCTTAGGTGACAGAACACATACACACCATGCTGTTTTGCCATACAATAATGGTCTACATTTGGGTCGAGTTAAAACATTGTTACACGGAACAAGTGTAAAATATTACATCTGAAGGTCACTCTACTAAGGACATGGACTAATGACTCATTACCTAATATTTTATTCTGTATTTTATTCATAAAGCACTTTTCACAATCCCCAAAATGTGACATTTGTATTTAAAATGAATTGTTGTGATAGAATGAAAGTGTACCAGAACACACTTCAGTAGATGAACTAAAGGCAAAAGAGCCACATACAGGAACAAAAAAAGCAGGAACAAATGCAAGTCAATTTAACAGAGCTATAAATAGTGTCTTAGGCATATTATAATTGGCTCATCCTTAGGCATACTCATGGCTCATCCATCCATTTTTTTTTTTTTACTTTAACTTTATTTAACTAGGCAAGTCAGTTAAGAACAAATTCTTATTTACAATGACGGCCTAGGAACAGTGGGTTAACTGCCTTGTTCAGGGGCAGAACGACATATTTTTACCTTGTCAGCTGGCCATTGGTTGATTAATTTACAAGAACACATCAGCCGTAGGCCTGTGCTTCCGCCTGTCACTTCTCACACCACATACAAGAGCAGATACTTATCCACTATTGTTCAGTGGAAAAAAGGCATGCTCGCAATAGTCTTACTGCGGGGGATTCAAATCAAATCATTCTGATTCTGATCCTGGCAGCTGATACACTGTGATCTGTAGACATTCCCAGGCTAAGGCACAGTGGGAATGATATTAAACACTTAATAGGACTTGAAGCACACATCCAGTGCCCCAAGCAGTGTACCTTGCTCCAATGCCGGTCCATTAATGACTGTAAACACCTGTGAGCAGTCCCTAAGAGCCAACACAAACCTCTGCCAGGTGCAGGTACTCAACCATGTTGGTCCCAACCTGTTAGAGAAACCATTTGATTTTAGAATACGAGGAAGTGAAAAACATGGAGGCACACTGACAATTCCATTACACACAATTTATTTTATATATTTTATAGCCATTTACAACAATCAACAACCAATCCCTGTTTAATGCCTACATCTTCCATGAATTTGGGTCTGGGGCTCATGGGTTCATTTACACAACACTAACCACCTTTCTAGCCAACCATTTCATGCAGATTTGGTATTTGGTATTTTATTAGGATCCCCAGTTGCTATTGCAAAAGCAGCAGTGTCACGCCCTGACCTGAGATATCAGTTTTTTTTTATGTTGGTTAGGTCAGGGTGTGACTAGGGTGGATTACGCTAGTTTTTGTATTGTCTAGGGTTTTTGTATGTCTTGGGTTTGTAGGTCTAGGTCTAGCTTCACGTTTCGTTCATTTTGTTGTTTCGTTAGTTTGTTCAGTGTTCTTTCTTTATTAAAGAAGAATGTATGCATACCACGCTGCACCTTGGTCCGATTCATATGACGAACGTGACAAGCAGCTACTCTTCCTGGGTTCCACACAACACATGAAACACACACAATACATAACATGACTAGACAAGAAAAATTCAAGGACAGAACTACATAAATTTAACCTTTATAGAGTCACAAACCCGGATCCGGGATCCCCCCCATCAAAAAAGCTGACTAGCATAGCCTAGCCTAAAGCGACAGGGATATCATATAATCAAATGTTCATGAAATCACAAGTCCAAGACACCAAATGAAAGATACAGATCTTGTGAATCCAGCCATCATTTCCGATTTTTTAAATGTTTTACAGGGAAGACAAAATATGTATTTCTATTAGCTAACCACCATAGCAAAAGACACAACTTTTTTTTGTCCACCGTTTTTTTCCTGCATCAGTAGCTATCACTAATTCGACTAAATAAAGATATATATAGCCACTAACCAAGAAACAACTTCATAAGATGACAGTCTGATAACATATTTATGGTATAGGATATGTTTTTTTAGAAAAATTTGCATTTTTCAGGTATAAATCACAGTTGTACATTGCAGCTGCAATCTGAAATAGCGTTGGAAGCAGCCGGAATAATTACAGAGACCGACGTCAATTACCAAAATACTCATCCTAAAACATTTCTGAAAAATACACAGCCTACAGCAATCGAAAGACACAGATCTTGTGAATCCAGACAATTTTTCAGATTTTCTAAGTGTTTTACAGCGAAAACACAATATATCGTTATATTAGCATACCACATGAGCTAACATCACCCCAGCATTAAATCAAGGCAAAGGGGGCGATAATGTTATCGCCACCAAAATATATTAATTTTTTCACTAACCTTCTCAGAATTCTTCAGATGACAGTCCTGTAACATCATATTACATTTACATTTACATTTAAGTCATTTAGCAGACGCTCACAATGCATATAGAGTTTGTTCGAAAATGTGCATATTTAGCCACAAAAATCGTGGTTATACAATGAGAAAAGTAGCTAAACTGGGCAGAAAATGTCAGGCGCCATCTTGGAGAGTGACTTAGTCTAATCATTAAATAATCATAAACTTGACTAAGAAATACAGCGTGGACAGCATTTGAAAGACAAATTAGTTCTTAACCTTTCACGAGCCTCTACCCCGGGTCCGGGATCACCCCCCACCCCCCCCCACACACTGATTAGCATAGCTAGCATAGCTTCACAAGTAGATAGTAGCATCTAAATATCATTAAATCACAAGTCCAAGACACCAGATGAAAGATACAGATCTTGTGAATAAACCCATCATTTCTGTTTTTTAAAATGTTTTACAGGGAAGACACAATATGTAAATCTATTAGCTAACCACGTTAGCAAAAGACACCACTTTTTTTACTCCACCAGTTTTTTACTCCATCAGTAGCTATCACAAATTCGGCCAAATAAAGATATAAATAGCCACTAACCAATAAAAAACCTCATCAGATGACAGTCTGATAACATATTTATGGTATAGGATAGGTTTTGTTAGAAAAAAGTGCATATTTCAGGTAGAAATCACAGTTTACAATTGCACCGACCATCACAACTCGACTAGAATTACTAAAGAGAGCAACGTGTATGACCAATTTACTCATCATAAAACATTTCATAAAAATAGACAAAGCATAGCAATGGAAAGACCCAGATCTTGTGATTTCAGACAATATTTCAGATTTTCTAAGCGTTTTACAGCGAAAACACAATAAATCGATAAGTTAGCATACCACATGTGCAAACGTTACCAGAGCATCGATTCAAGCCAAAGAGAGCTATAACGTAATCATCGCCAAAATATATTAATTTTTTCACTAACCTTCTCAGAATTCTTCCGATGACACTCCTGTAACATCATTTTACAACATACATATAGAGTTTGTTCGAAAATGTGCATATTTAGCCATACAAAACCGTGGTTATACAATGAAAATACTAGCAAATCAAGCCTCAAAATGTCGGACGTCATCTTTCAGAGTGATCTAGTTTAATCGAAAGCTAATCATATACTTGACTAAAAAATACAGGGTTGACAGGAATCGAAAGACAAATTAGTTCTTAATGCAACCGCTGATTTACATTTCTAAAATTATCCTTACTGTGCAATACAGGGTTCGCCAAGTGAAGCGATAACAAACAAAATGGCGGATTATGCGTTTAAAATATTTCGACAGAACAACGATTTATCATATTAAATATTTCTTACTATGAGGTGATTTCCATCAGATTCTTGGGCAATGTATCCTTTCTTGGGTCTAATCTTCTTTTGGTCGATAGATGTCCTCTGTCCTTCGAAATGTCCACTAACATCGACCGAGACCCCGAAACGTGCCCAAAGCTTCAAAGTGCACGACAAAGAAATTCCTCAAAATCGCACTAAACGGATATAAATTGCTATAAAACGGTTCAAATTAACTACATTATGATGTTTTTAACAACTATAACGAGTAAAAACATGACCGGAGAAATATCACTGGCTAAACAACCATTTGGAAGGAGGCAAGTCCGATGTCCATCTTGCGTAAGACGCGCGAAGGGAAAGGACGGTACTTCCACGTTTTGTTGTTTTATAGTGGCTCTGATTGTGCAATCGACTCCATTCAAAGCGTGATGACGTACTGACACCCAGAGGAAGACGTAGGCAGTGTCGGTTTCTCCATAGCATTTACAGGCACCTTAAAACCAACCCCAGATCAGGGGTCAAAATTTCTGAAATCTGACTCCCTGTCAGGAAAAGTGCTGTAGAAGTAGTTCTGTACCACTCAGAGACAAAATTCCAACGGCTATAGAAACTAGAAAGTGTTTTCTATCCAATAATAACAATAATATGCATATTGTACGATCAAGAATTGAGCACGAGGCAGTTTAATTTGGAGACCAAAAAATGCTAATGCGGAACAGCACCCCCTATAGTTGCAAGAAGTTAATGCAATCGCTGAATTACATTTTTAAAATTAACCTTACTGCGCAATACAAGTTGCGCCAAAGCGAAGCTAGCTAAAAAAAAAATGGCAGCTTATGCGTTTAACATTTTTCAACAGAACAACGATTTATCAGCATAAATAGTTCTTACTATTAGCTGAGCTTCCATCAGAATCTTGGGCAATGTGTCCTTTCTCCGGTCTAATCGTCTTTTGGTCGAAAGATGTCCTCTTGTCCTGTCGAAATGGCCACTAACGTTCGGCATGTACAGGGAAAGTGTCCAACTCTTGAAAGTGCGTCACAAAGAAATGCCAGAAAATTGCAATAAACTGATATAAACTGAAATAATTTGGTTTAAAATAACAAGATTATGATGTCTTTAAAGCTTATATCGAATAAAAACATGACAGGAATTATCTAAGGAGCTAAAACCAGAGCTTCCACAACGATACGCAAAGCTCCTCTTTGCGCCCGAGCGAAGATCCAAAATATTGGCCACCGTGATTCCAATTCAATTTATAACCTTTGGGGACTACGCAGAGAGTCCATTTCAAGTCTCCCTATTCGCTGACACCCAGGGGATGCGTATACAGTGCATCTCAACCAATAGAGGACAGGCAAATTAATACACAGGTCTCAGAACAGCCAGTACAATTCTGAATTCTGACATACACATAGGAAAATTGCTCTAAGTCGAGTTCTGTTTCACTCACAGACATAATTCAAACGGTTTTAGAAACTAGAGAGTGTTTTCTATCCAATAGTAATAATAATATGCATATTGTACGAGCAAGAATTGAGTACGAGGCAGTTTAATTTGGAGACTAATTTGGACTATGTCGAAATGGCACCTCCCTTAGTGGCAAGAAGTTAAAGGCACGCGTAGCCTACATATCAATACATACACACAAACTATCTAGGTCAAATAGGGGAGAGGCGTTGTGCCATGAGTTGTTGCTTTATCTCTTTTTTGAAACCAGGTTTGCTCTTGATTTGATCAATATGAGATGGAACGGAGTTCCATGCAATAATGGCTCTGTATAATACTGTACTCTTTCTTGAATCTGTTCTGAATTTGGGGACTGTGAAAAGACCCCTGATGGCATGTCTGGTGGGGTAAGTGTGTGTGTCAGAGCTGTGTGTAAGATGACTTTGCAAACAATTTAGGATTTTCAACACATTGTTTCTTGTAAAAAGAACAATTGATGCACACAGTCTCTCCTCAACTCTTATCCAAGAGAGACTGGCATGCATAGTATTTATATCAGCCCTCTGATTACATTGAAGAGCAAGACGTGACACTCTGTTCTGTGCCAGCTGCAGCTTAATTAGGTCTTTACTTGCAGCACTCGACCACACAACTGGACAATAATCAAGATTAGATAAAACTAGAGCCTGCAGAACTAACTTTTTGGAGTGTGGTGTCAAAAAAGCAGAACATCTCTTTATTACAGACAGACCTCTCCCCGTCTTTACAACCACCGAATCTTTGTTTTTTTATGTTTTGGTAACGGCAAGAAATTTAGTCTCCACAACTTGTTCAACTGCCACACCATTCATTACCAGATTCAGCTGAGGACTAGGACTTACGGAATGAGTTGTACCAAAAACAATGCTCTTAGTTTTAGAGATATTCAGGACCAGTTTATTACTGGTCACCCATTCCAAAACACAGTGCAACTCTTTGTTAAGTGTTTCAGTGACTTCAATAGCTGTGGTTGCTGATGAGTACATGGTTGAATCATCAGCTTAAAAGACACACATGCTTTGTTTAATGCCAGTGGCAAGTCATTGGTAAAAATAGAAAAGAGTAGAGGACCTAGAGAGCTGCCCCGCGGTACACCACACTTTACATGTTTGACATTAGAGAAGCTTCCATTAAAGAAAATTATTTTGATAGCTCTGAATCCACAATATGGCAGAGGTTGAAAAGCCATAACACATACAGTACCAGTCAAAAGTTTGGACACACCTTCTCATTACAGGGTTTTTCTTTATTTTAACTAATTTCTACATTATAGAATAATAGTGAAGACATCAACACATATGGAATCATGTAGTATCAAAAAAAGTATTAAACAAATCAAAATATATTTTCTAATTGAGACTCTTCAAAGTAGCCACCCTTTGCCTTGATGACAGCTTTGCACACTCTTGGCATTATCTCAACCAGCTTCATGAGGTAGTCACCTGGAATGCATTTCAATTAACAGGTGTGCCTTGTCAAAAGTTAATTTGTGGAATTTCTTTCCATCTTAATGCGTTTCAGCCAATCAGTTGTGTTGTGACAAGGTATGGGTGGTATACAGAAGATGGTCATTTACAAATAGGGCTAAATCCATATTATGGCAAGAACAACTGAAAATAAGCAAAGAGAAATGACAGTCCATCATTACTTTAAGACATAAAGGTCAGTCAATCAAGAAACTTTCAAGAACTTTGAATGTTTCTTCAAGTCCAGTCTCAAAAATCATCAAGAACTATGATGAACCTGGCTCTCATGAGGACAGTTCTCATGCGTTACCTCTGCTGCAGAGGATAAGTTCATTGGAGTTACCAGCCTCAGCAATTGCAGCCCAAATAAAGGCTTCAGAGTTTCACAGGCACATCTCAACATGAACTGTTCAGAGGAGACTGCATGAATTAGGCCTTCGTGGTCGAATTGCTGCAAAGAAACCAGTACTAAGGGATACCAATAATAAGAAGAGACTTGCTTTGGACAAGAAACACAAGCAATGGACATTCGATTTGGTCTGATGAGTCCAAATTTGAGATTTTTGGTTCCAACCGTTGTGTCTTTGTGAGACGCAGAGTAGGTGAACGGATTATCTCCGCATGTGTGGTTCTCACCATGAAGCATGGAGGAGGAGGTGTGATGGTGTGGGGTGCGTTGCTGGTGACACTGTCTGTGATTTATTTAGAATTCAAGGCACACTTAACCAGCATGGCTACCACAGCATTCTGCAGCGATACGCCATCCCATCTGGTTTGCGCTTAGTGGTTTGCACTTAGTAGGCTTTGTAGAAAAATTTATCCATGCTTTTGTTACTTCTAGGTTAGACTACTGCAATGCTCTACAGTTAGTGCTAAATACGGCTGCTAGAATCCTGACTAGAACCAAAAAAATGTATCATATTACTCCAGTGCTAGTCTCCCTACACTGGCTTCCTGTTAAGGCAAGGGCTGATTTCAAGGTTTTACTGCTAACCTACAAAGCATTACATGGGCTTGCTCCTACCTATCTTTCCGATTTGGTCCTGCCGTACATACATACACGTACGCTACGGTCACAAGACGCAGGCCTCCTAATTGTCCCTAGAATTTCTAAGCAAACAGCTGGAGGCAGGGCTTTCTCCTACAGAGCTCCATTTTTATGGAATGGTCTGCCTACCAATGTGAGAGACGCAGACTCGATCTCAACTTTTAAGTCTTTACTGAAGACTCATCTCTTCAGTGGGTCATATGATTGAGTGTAGTCTGGCCCAGGAGTGTGAAGGTGAACGGAAAGGCTCTGGAGCAACGAACCGCCCTTGCTGTCTCTGCCTGGCCGGTTCCCCTCTCTCCACTGGGATTCTCTGCCTCTAACCCTATTACAGGGGCTGAGTCACTGGCTTACTGGTGCTCTTTCATGCCGTCCCTAGGAGGGGTGCGTCACTTGAGTGGGTTGAGTCACTCACGTGATCTTCCTGTCTGGGTTGGCGCCCCCCCTTGGCTTGTGCCGTGTCGGAGATCTTGATGGGCTATACTCGGCCTTGTCTCAGGATGGTAAGTTGGTGGTTGAAGATATCCCTCTAGTGGTGTGGGGGCTGTGCTTTGGCAAAGTGGGTGGGGTTATATCCTTCCTGTTTGGCCCTGTCCGGGGTATCATCGGATGGGGCCACAGTGTCTCCTGACCCCTCCTGTCTCAGCCTCCAGTATTTATGCTGCAGTAGTTTATTTGTCGGGGGGCTAGGGTCCGTCTGTTATATCTGGAGTACTTCTCCTGTCTTATCCGGTGTCCTGTGTGAATTTAAGTATGCTCTCTCTAATTCTCTCTTTCTCTCTTTCTGTCTCTCTCTCGGAGGACCTGAGCCCTAGGACCATGCCTCAGGACTACCTGGCATGATGATTCCTTGCTGTCCCCAGTCCACCTGGCCGTGCTGCTGCTCCAGTTTCAACTGTTCTGCCTGCGGCTATGGAACCCTGACCTTTTCACCGGACGTGCTACCTGTCCCAGACCTGCTGTTTTCAACTCTCTAGAGAGCAGGAGCAGTAGAGATACTCTTAATGATCGGCTATGAAAAGCCAACTGACATTTACATTTACATACATTTACATTTAAGTCATTTAGCAGACGCTCTTATCCAGAGCGACTTACAAATTGGTGCATTCACCTTATGATATCCAGTGGAACAACCACTTTACAATAGTGCATCTAACTCTTTTAAGGGGGGGGGGGGGGTTAGAAGGATTACTTTATCCTATCCTAGGTATTCCTTAAAGAGGTGGGGTTTCAGGTGTCTCCGGAAGGTGGTGATTGACTCCGCTGACCTGGCGTCGTGAGGGAGTTTGTTCCACCATTGGGGTGCCAGAGCAGCGAACAGTTTTGACTGGGCTGAGCGGGAACTGTACTTCCTCAGAGGTAGGGAGGCGAGCAGGCCAGAGGTGGATGAACGCAGTGCCCTTGTTTGGGTGTAGGGCCTGATCAGAGCCTGAAGGTACGGAGGTGCCGTTCCCCTCACAGCTCCGTAGGCAAGCACCATGGTCTTGTAGCGGATGCAAGCTTCAACTGGAAGCCAGTGGAGAGAGCGGAGGAGCGGGGTGACGTGAGAGAACTTGGGAAAGTTGAACACCAGACGGGCTGCGGCGTTCTGGATGAGTTGTAGGGGTTTAATGGCACAGGCAGGGAGCCCAGCCAACAGCGAGTTGCAGTAATCCAGACGGGAGATGACAAGTGCCTGGATTAGGACCTGCGCCGCTTCCTGCGTGAGGCAGGGTCGTACTCTGCGAATGTTGTAAAGCATGAACCTACAGGAACGGGTCACCGCCTTGATGTTAGTTGAGAACGACAGGGTGTTGTCCAGGATCACGCCAAGGTTCTTAGCACTCTGGGAGGAGGACACAATGGAGTTGTCAACCGTGATGGCGAGATCATGGAACGGGCAGTCCTTCCCCGGGAGGAAGAGCAGCTCCGTCTTGCCGAGGTTCAGCTTGAGGTGGTGATCCGTCATCCACACTGATATGTCTGCCAGACATGCAGAGATGCGATTCACCACCTGGTTATCAGAGGGGGGAAAGGAGAAGATTAATTGTGTGTCGTCTGCATAGCAATGATAGGAGAGACCATGTGAGGATATGACAGAGCCAAGTGACTTGGTGTATAGCGAGAATAGGAGAGGGCCTAGAACAGAGCCCTGGGGGACACCAGTGGTGAGAGCACGTGGTGCGGAGACAGATTCTCGCCACGCCACCTGGTAGGAGCGACCTGTCAGGTAGGACGCAATCCAAGCGTGGGCCGCGCCGGAGATGCCCAGCTCGGAGAGGGTGGAGAGGAGGATCTGATGGTTCACAGTATCAAAGGCAGCCGATAGGTCTAGAAGGATGAGAGCAGAGGAGAGAGAGTTAGCTTTAGCAGTGCGGAGCGCCTCCGTGACACAGAGAAGAGCAGTCTCAGTTAAATGACTAGTCTTGAAACCTGACTGATTTGGATCAAGAAGGTCATTCTGAGAGAGATAGCAGGAGAGCTGGCCAAGGACGGCACGTTCAAGAGTTTTGGAGAGAAAAGAAAGAAGGGATACTGGTCTGTAGTTGTTGACATCGGAGGGATCGAGTGTAGGTTTTTTCAGAAGGGGTGCAACTCTCGCTCTCTTGAAGACGGAAGGGACGTAGCCAGCGGTCAAGGATGAGTTGATGAGCGAGGTGAGGTAAGGGAGAAGGTCTCCGGAAATGGTCTGGAGAAGAGAGGAGGGGATAGGGTCAAGCGGGCAGGTTGTTGGGCGGCCGGCCGTCACAAGACGCGAGATTTCATCTGGAGAGAGAGGGGAGAAAGAGGTCAAAGCACAGGGTAGGGCAGTGTGAGCAGAACCAGCGGTGTCGTTTGACTTAGCAAACGAGGATCGGATGTCGTCGACCTTCTTTTCAAAATGGTTGACGAAGTCATCAGCAGAGAGGGAGGAGGGGGGAGGAGGGGGAGGAGGATTCAGGAGGGAGGAGAAGGTGGCAAAGAGCTTCCTAGGGTTAGAGGCAGATGCTTGGAATTTAGAGTGGTAGAAATTGGCTTTAGCAGCAGAGACAGAAGAGGAGAATGTAGAGAGGAGGGAGTGAAAGGATGCCAGGTCCGCAGGGAGGCGAGTTTTCCTCCATTTCCGCTCGGCTGCCCGGAGCCCTGTTCTGTGAGCTCGCAATGAGTCGTCGAGCCACGGAGCAGGAGGGGAGGACCGAGCCGGCCTGGAGGATAGGGGACATAGAGAGTCAAAGGATGCAGAAAGGGAGGAGAGGAGGGTTGAGGAGGCAGAATCAGGAGATAGGTTGGAGAAGGTTTGAGCAGAGGGAAGAGATGATAGGATGGAAGAGGAGAGAGTAGCGGGGGAGAGAGAGCGAAGGTTGGGACGGCGCGATACCATCCGAGTAGGGGCAGTGTGGGAAGTGTTGGATGAGAGCGAGAGGGAAAAGGATACAAGGTAGTGGTCGGAGACTTGGAGGGGAGTTGCAATGAGATTAGTGGAAGAACAGCATCTAGTAAAGATGAGGTCAAGCGTATTGCCTGCCTTGTGAGTAGGGGGGGAAGGTGAGAGGGTGAGGTCAAAAGAGGAGAGGAGTGGAAAGAAGGAGGCAGAGAGGAATGAGTCAAAGGTAGACGTGGGGAGGTTAAAGTCACCCAGAACTGTGAGAGGTGAGCCATCCTCAGGAAAGGAACTTATCAGGGCGTCAAGCTCATTGATGAACTCTCCAAGGGAACCTGGAGGGCGATAAATGATAAGGATGTTAAGCTTGAAAGGGCTGGTAACTGTGACAGCATGGAATTCAAAGGAGGCGATAGACAGATGGGTCAGGGGAGAAAGAGAGAATGTCCACTTGGGAGAGATGAGGATCCCAGTGCCACCACCCCGCTGACCAGAAGCTCTCGGGGTGTGCGAGAACACGTGGGCAGACGAGGAGAGAGCAGTAGGAGTAGCAGTGTTATCAGTGGTAATCCATGTTTCCGTCAGTGCCAAGAAGTCGAGGGACTGGAGGGAAGCATAGGCTGAGATGAACTCTGCCTTGTTGGCCGCAGATCGGCAGTTCCAGAGGCTGCCTGAGACCTGGAACTCCACGTGGGTCGTGCGCGCTGGGACCACCAGGTTAGAGTAGCAGCGGCCACGCGGTGTGAAGCGTTTGTATGGTCTGTGCAGACCATTTACTTTTATTTTATTCATTTACATTTACTCCTGAGGTGCTGACTTGCTGCAACATCGACAACTACTGTGATTATTATTATTTGACCATACTGGTCATTTATGAACATGTGAACATTTTGGCCATGTTCTGTTATAATCTCCACCTGGCACAACCAGAAGAGGACTGGCCACCCCTCATAGCCTGGTTCCTCTCTAGGTTTCTTCCTAGGTTTTGACCTTTCTAGGGAGTTTTTCCTAGCCACCGTGCTTCTACACCTGCATTGCTTGCTGTTTGGGGTTTTAGGCTGGGTTTCTGTACAGCACTTTGAGATATCAGCTGATGTAAGAAGGGCTATATAAATAAATGTGATTTGATTTGATATTTGACCAAAAAGGAGAGTGACGGAGTGCTGCATCGGATGACCTGGCCTCCACAATCACGCAACCTCAATGCAATTGAGATGGTTTGGGATGAATTGGACCGCAGAGTGAAGGAAAAGCCGCCAACAAGTGTTCAGCATATGGACCTGAATCAGGAGAGTAGGCATATGTCGCAAGTCATGACTTAACATTTTTACGTTTGAACGCAAAACATATTTCTTTATCAAAATGCATTTTTGGGGGCAGAAATGCCTTCTTTGAACTTTCATGTGCCTTAATAAAATCGTATGCCATCTGTAAATACAAATAACATTGTTAAAACCGCTCTAGGGTATGTGAGACGGTAGCGTCCCACCTCTTCAACAGCCAGTGAAACTGCAGGGCGCCAAATTCAAAACAACAGAAATCCCATAATTTAAATTCCTCAAACGTACATGTATTTTACACCATTTTAAAGATACACTTGTTGTAAATCCAGCCACAGTGTCCGATTTCAAAAAGGCTTTACGACGAAAGCATACAAAACAATTATGTTAGGTGAGTGCCTATTGACAGAATAACACAGCCATTTTTCCAGCCAAAGAGAGGATTCACAAAAAGCAGAAATATAGATAAAATTAATCACTAACCTTTGATGATCTTCATCAGATGACACTCATAGGATTTCATGTTACACAATACATGTCTGTTTTGTTCGGTAAAGTTCATATTTATATCCAAAAATCTGAGTTTACATTGGCTCCTTACGTTCAGAAGTTCCAAAACATCCTTTGATTTTGCAGAGAGCCACATCAATTTACAGGAATACTCATAATAAACATTGCTAAAAGATACAACTGTTATGCATGGAATTTTAGATGCACTTCTCCTTAATGCAACCGCTGTGTCAGATTTGAAAAAAGCTTTACGGAAAAAGCAAACCATGCAATAATCTGAGTCGGCGCTCAGAGCCCAATCAAGACACAAATATAGCCGCCATATTATGCAGTCAACAAAAGTCATAAATAGCATTATAAATCTTCACTTACTTTTGCTGATCTTCGTCGGAATGCACTCCCAGGACTCCCACAAGAAATGTTTGTTTTGTTCGGTAATGTCCATCATTTATGTCCAAATAGTTACTTTTGTTATCGCGTTTGGTAAACAAATCCAAAGTCACGAAGCGCGTTCACTAAAAGCAGACGAAATGTCAAAAAGTTCCGTAACAGTCAGTAGAATCCGGCGCCGAAACGAGATGGCCGCCTCGCTTCGCGTTCCTTGGAAAATATGCAGTATTTTGTTTTTTTATGTGTTATTTCTTACATCGGTACCCCAGGTAATCTTAGGTTTCATTACATACAGTCGGGAGGAACTACTGAATATACGATTAACGTCAACTCATCATCGTTCCTACCAGGAATATGACTTTCCCGAAACGGATCCAGTGTTTTGCCTTCCACCCAATACAATGGATCTGATCCCAGCCGGCGACCCTGTGCGGCGCCGTAAAAGGGGCAAACGAGGCGGTCTCCTGGTCAGGCTTCGGAGACGGGCACATCGCGCTCCACTCCCTAGCATACTACTCGCCAATGTCCAGTCTCTTGACAATAAGGTTGATGAAATCCGAGCACGGGTAGCATTCCAGAGAGACATCAGGGATTGCAACGTGCTCTGCTTCACGGAAACATGGCTAACTCAAGAGACGCTAACGGAGTCGGTGCAGCCAGCTGGTTTCTTCATGCATCGCGCCGACAGAAACAAACATCTTTCTGGTAAGAAGAGGGGCGGGGGGGTATGCCTTATGATTAACGAGACGTGGTGTGATCATCATAACAACACACAGGAACTCAAGTCATTCTGTTCACCTGATCTAGAACTCCTCACAATCAAATGTCGACCGCATTATCTACCAAGGGAATTCTCTTCGATCATAATCACAGCCGTATATATTCCCCCCCAAGCAGACACATCGATGGCCCTGAACGAACTTTATCTGACTCTTTGTAAACTGGAAACCACACACCCTGAGGCTGCATTCATCGTAGCTGGGGATTTTAACAAGGCTAATCTAAAAACAAAACTCCCTAAATTCTATCAGCATATCGATTGTGCTACCAGGGCTGGAAAAACCCTAGATCATTGTTATACTAATTTCCGCGACGCATATAAGGCCCTCCCCCGCCCCCCTTTCGGAAAAGCTGACCACGACTCCATTTTGTTGATTCCAGCCTACAAACAGAAACTCAAACAACAAGCTCCCGCGCTCAGGTCTGTTCAACGCTGGTCCGACCAATCTGAATCCACGCTTCAAGACTGCTTCGATCACGCGGATTGGAATATGTTCCGCATTGCGTCCAACAACAATATTGACGAATATGCTGATTCGGTGAGCGAGTTCATTAGGAAGTGCATTGACGATGTCGTACCCACAGCAACGATTAAAACATTCCCAAACCAGAAACCGTGGATTGACGGCAGCATTCGCGTGAAACTGAAAGCGCGAACCACTGCTTTTAACCAGGGCAAGGTGACCGGAAGCATGACCGAATACAAACAGTGTAGCTATTCTCTCCGCAAGGCAATCAAACAGGCTAAGTCCCAGTACAGAGACAAAATCGAGTCGCAATTCAACAGCTCAGACACAAGAGGTATGTGGCAGGGTCTACAGTCAATCACGGATTACAAAAAGAAAACCAGCCCCGTCGCGGACCAGGATGTCTTGCTCCCAGACAGGCTAAACAACTTTTTTGCCCGCTTTGAGGACAATACAGTGCCACTGACACGGCCCCCTACCAAAACCTGCGGGCTCTCCTTCACTGCAGCCGAGGTGAGTAAAACATTTAAACGTGTTAACCCTCGCAAGGCTGCAGCCCCAGACGGCATTCCCAGCCGCGTCCTCAGAGCATGCGCAGACCAGCTGGCTGGTGTGTTTACGGACATATTCAATCAATCCTTATCCCAGTCTGCTGTTCCCACATGCTTCAAGAGGGCCACCATTGTTCCTGTTCCCAAGAAAGCTAAGGTAACTGAGCTAAACGACTACCGCCCCGTAGCACTCACTTCCGTCATCATGAAGTGCTTTGAGAGACTAGTCAAGGACCATATCACCTCCACCCTACCGGACACCCTAGACCCACTCCAATTTGCTTACCGACCCAATAGGTCCACAGACGACGCAATCGCAACCACACTGCACACTGCCCTAACCCATCTGGACAAGAGGAATACCCATGTGAGAATGCTGTTCATCGATTACAGCTCAGCATTTAACACCATAGTACCCTCCAAACTCGTCATCAAGCTCGAGACCCTGGGTCTCGACCCCGCCCTGTGCAACTGGGTCCTGGACTTCCTGACGGGCCGCCCCCAGGTGGTGAGGGTAGGTAACAACATCTCCACCCCGCTGATCCTCAACACTGGGGCCCCACAAGGGTGCGTTCTGAGCCCTCTCCTGTACTCCCTGTTCACCCACGACTGCGTGGCCATGCACGCCTCCAACTCAATCATCAAGTTTGCGGATGACACTACAGTGGTAGGCTTGATTACCAACAACGACGAGACGGCCTACAGGGAGGAGGTGAGGGCCCTCGGAGTGTGGTGTCAGGAAAATAACCTCACACTCAACGTCAACAAAACAAAGGAGATGATTGTGGACTTCAGGAAACAGCAGAGGGAGCACCCCCCTATCCACATCGACGGGTCAGTAGTGGAGAAGGTGGAAAGTTTTAAGTTCCTCGGTGTACACATCACGGACAAACTGAATTGGTCCACCCACACAGACAGCGTTGTGAAGAAGGCGCAGCAGCGCCTCTTCAACCTCAGGAGGCTGAAGAAATTCGGCTTGTCACCAAAAGCACTCACAAACTTCTACAGATGCACAATCGAGAGCATCCTGTCGGGCTGTATCACCGCCTGGTACGGCAACTGCTCCGCCCACAACCGTAAGGCTCTCCAGAGGGTAGTGAGGTCTGCAGAACGCATCACCGGGGGCAAACTACCTGCCCTCCAGGACACCTACACCACCCGATGTCACAGGAAGGCCATAAAGATCATCAAGGACAACAACCACCCAAGCCACTGCCTGTTCACCCCGCTATCATCCAGAAGGCGAGGTCAGTACAGGTGCATCAAAGCAGGGACCGAGAGACTGAAAAACAGCTTCTATCTCAAGGCCATCAGACTGTTAAACAGCCACCACTAACATTTAGCGGCCGCTGCCAACATACTGACTCAACTCCAGCCACTTTAAAAATGGGAATTGATGGAAATTATGTAAAAATGTACCACTAGCCACTTTAAACAATGCCACTTAATATAATGTTTACATACCCTACATTACCCATCTCATATGTATATACTGTACTCTATATCATCTACTGCATCTTGCCATCTTTATGTAATACATGTACCACTAGCCACTTTAAACTATGCCACTTTATGTTTACATACCCTACAGTACTCATCTCATATGTATATACCGTACTCTATACCATCTACTGCATCTTGCCTATGCCGTTCTGTACCACCACTCATTCATATATCTTTATGTACATATTCTTTATCCCTTTACATTTGTGTGTGTATAAGGTAGTAGTTGTGGAATTGTTAGGTTAGATTACTTGTTGGTTATTACTGCATTGTCGGAACTAGAAGCACAAGCATTTCGCTACACTCGCATTAACATCTGCTAACCATGTGTATGTGACTAATAAAATTTGATTTGATTTGATTTGAGAAACATGTCAAACGATGTATTGAATCAATCTTTAGGATGAATGTTCCAACCGGAGAATTCCTTTGTCTTCAGAAAAGCAAATGGAACAGAAGCAAACTCTCATGTGAACGCGCATAGTCAGCTCGTGGCTGCTGGCAGACCTCTGACTCATTCCACTCTCATTCGCCCCCACCTCACAGTAGAAGCATCAGACAAGGTTCTAAAGACTGTTGACATCTAGTGGAAGCCTTAGGAGGTGCAACATTACCAACATCCCACTGTATCTTCAATAAGAGCCGAGTTGAAAATCGACCAACCTCAGATTTCCCACTTCCTGGTTGGATTTTTTCTCAGGTATTTGCCTGCCATATGAGTTCTGTTATACTCACAGACATCATTCAAACAGTTTTAGAAACTTCAGAGTATTTTCTATCCAAATCTACAATAATATGCATATTCTAGCTTTTATGGCTTTGTAGCAGGCCGTTTACTCTGGGCAGGCTTTTCATCCGGACGTGAAAATACTGCCCCCTACCCAAAATAAGTTATATTACGAGCCTTTTTGGTGAAGCCACAGAAAAAGCTGGCAACCTTCCCACTAGCCATGATTGGCTGAGATAAGGAGTGGGCTGGACATGCCGAGAGAGGAGATCGGATTGGTCTGCCATAGAAGCTCGTCAGTCTGTGTTGGTAATCCTGTCGAACGCAGCTTTTTTTAAATGTATTGTGTAGTGGAGCTGCATAAGTGTGGCTCTCCACTTTCTGGAGGATCAAGTTTTGAATTCAGTGGAATTAGAGTATGATAGCTAAAGAGCTGGAGGAAACAACTGTCTCTGGATTTCATCTTCAAACTAAGAGCAACCGTGGGATGGCATTCCTGACATGCACGATGATGTATACAGGTAAGATAGTCTAGCGTAACATTTTCAGATATTACACGTTTTCAAATTTTGACAGAAATTGGTTTCATTACAAGCTAACGTTAGCTGGCTGGCTCCCTAGCTGACGCTATTATTTGTTTCCCAGAGCCGTGTGCTGTTCTAGTTAGAGCCTAATGTTAGCTAGCTAACATTGAACATGGTTGGTTAGCTCCCAACACTGGCGTTGTTGACACTGTTAATTATTTAACCTGTCTAGGACTGGGGTTCCGCTAGCCCCCCCCCACATTCCACTGAAAAGGCAGCGCGCGAAATTCAAAAATATTTTTTAGAAATATTTAACTTTCACACATTAACAAGTCCAATACAGCAAATAAAAGATAAACATCTTATGAATCCAGCCAACATGTCCGATTTTTAAATGTTTTACAGCGAAAACACCACGTATATTTATATTGGCTCACCACCAAATCCAAAAAAGCACAGACATTTCTTTCACAGCACAGGTAGCTTATACAAAACCCACAAATAGAGATAGAATTATTCACTAACCTTGGAAAATCTTCATCAGATGAGACATATAACATCATGTTAAACAATACATTTATGTTTTGTTCGATAATGTGCATATATATATACAGTGGGGAGAACAAGTATTTGATACACTGCCGATTTTGCAGGTTTTCCTACTTACAAAGCATGTAGAGGTCTGTAATTTTTGTCATAGGTACACTTCAACTATGAGAGACGGAATCTAAAACAAAAATCCAGAAAATCACATTGTATGATTTTTAAGTAATTAATTTGCATTTTATTGCATGACATAAGTATTTGATACATCAGAAAAGCAGAACTTAATATTTGGTACAGAAACCTTTGTTTGCAATTACAGAGATCATACGTTTCCTGTAGTTCTTGACTAGGTTTGCACACACTGCAGCAGGGATTTTGGCCCACTCCTCCCTACAGATCTTCTCCAGATCCTTCAGGTTTCGGGGCTGTCGCTGGGCAATACGGACTTTCAGCTCCCTCCAAAGATTTTCTATTGGGTTCAGGTCTGGAGACTGGCTAGGCCACTCCAGGACCTTGAGATGCTTCTTACGGAGCCACTCCTTAGTTGCCATGGCTGTGTGCTTTGTGTCGTTGTCATGCTGGAAGACCCAGCCACGACCCATCTTCAATGCTCTTACTGAGGGAAGGAGGTTGTTGGCCAAGATCTCGCGATACATGGCCCCATCCATCCTCCCCTCAATACGGTGCAGTCGTCCTGTCCCCTTTGCAGAAAAGCATCCCCAAAGAATGATGTTTCCACCTCCATGCTTCACGGTTGGGATGGTGTTCTTGGGGTTGTACTCATACTTCTTCTTCCTCCAAACACGGCGAGTGGAGTTAGACCAAAAAGCTCTATTTTTGTCTCATCAGACCACATGACCTTCTCCCATTCCTCCTCTGGATCATCCAGATGGTCATTGGCAAACTTCAGACAGGCCTGGACATGCACTGGCTTAAGCAGGGGGACCTTGCGTGCGCTGCAGGATTTTAATCCATGACGGCGTAGTGTGTTACTAATGGTTTTCTTTGAGACTGTGGTCCCAGCTCTCTTCAGGTCATTGACCAGGTCCTGTCGTGTAGTTCTGGGCTGATCCCTCACCTTCCTCATGATCATTGATGAAATCTTGCATGGAGCCCCAGACCGAGGGTGATTGACCGTCATCTTGAACTTCTTCCATTTTCTAATAATTGCGCCAACAGTTGTTTCCTTCTCACCAAGCTGCTTGCCTATTGTCCTGTAGCCCATCCCAGCCTTGTGCAGGTCTACAATTTTATCCCTGATGTCCTTACACAGCTCTCTGGTCTTGGCCATTGTGGAGAGGTTGGAATCTGTTTGATTGTGTGTGGACAGGTGTCTTTTATACAGGTAACGAGTTCAAACAGGTGCAGTTAATACAGGTAATGAGTGGAGAACAGGAGGGCTTCTTAAAGAAAAACTAACAGGTCTGTGAGAGCCGGAATTCTTACTGGTTGGTAGGTGATCAAATACTTATGTCATGCAATAAAATGCAAATTAATTATTTAAAAATCATACAATGTGATTTTCTGGATTTTTGTTTTAGATTCCGTCTCTCACAGTTGAAGTGTACCTATGATAAAAATTACAGACCTCTACATGCTTTGTAAGTAGGAAAACCTGCAAAATCGGCAGTGTATCAAATACTTGTTCTCCCCACTGTATATAAAAAAAATCTCAGTTTACATTGGCGCGTTATGTGCAGTAATGTTTTGATTCCAAAACATCTGGTTATTTTGCAGAAATACTCATAATAAACATTGATAAAAGATGCAAGTGTTATTCACATAATTAAAGATAAACTTATCCTCTATGCAACCGCTGTGTCAGATTTCAAAATAACCTTTACGGAAAAAGATTAATCTGAGAACGGCGCCCAGCGCCCCAACCAGCCAAAGAAATAGTCACCATTTTGGCGTCAACAAAAGCTACAAAAACACTATAAATATGCACTTACCTTCAAATAACTTCATCAGATGGCACTCCCAGGATTCCCAGATCGACAATAAATGACTGAAAAGTTCCATAAAGCCCATCATTTAGCCACTTGTTGTTAGCATGTTCATCCCAGGAATCCATTTTCATGACGCACGAGCAAATCTCCAGACAAAAACTCAAAGTTCCGTTACAGGTCGTAGAAACAGGTCAAATGATGTTTGCAATCCATATTTAGTATGTGTTTTAAATTAATCGTCAATAAGGATCCAACCGGAGAATTTCATTGTCTGAAGATAGAGCATTGGAACGAGAGCTCTCTTTTTCCCTCGCGCGCAAATCCTGACTGAGAATTCTGACAACCACTTACTAGAACAGCTCCTGTGAGCCCCTCACTTATAGTAGAATAATAAGACTAAAATCTAAAGACGACGACATCTAGTGGAAGCCCTAGGCAGTGTTTGTTCAGCCATATCTACAATGGGTCTCATTTGTCACTGTTTTGAAAATCGAGTTCTCATTTCCTGTTTTGACCTCTTCTCAGGTTTTTGTCTGCCAAATGAGTTCTGTTATACTTACAGAAATAATTCAAACAGTTTTAGAAACTTCAGAGTGTTTTCTATACAATAGTAATAATAATATGCATGTATTACCTTCTGGGACAGAGTAGGAGGAAATTTCGTTTGGGCACGCAATTTGTTCAAAGTCGAAATGCTGCCCCCTATCCCGATGAAGTTAACTAGCTATCATTGGCTGGCTGGCTCCCTAGCTGACGTTATTATTTGTTTCCCAGAGCCGTGTGCTGTTCTAGTTATAGCCTAATGTTAGCTAGCTAACGTTGAACATGGTTGGTTAGCTCCCAACACTGTGGCATTTGTTACGCGGCGCGTACACAGGGAAAACCAAGATCAGACTCGCATGCGGAGGCAGGGATGAATGAACCAAAATGTTTATTGTTAACAGAGAGATATGGAGTGCAGAACCGGGGTAGCTCAGACGAGTTGCAGAAAAACCCAAAGTGCAGAGTGAGGGTGGAGTTGACTGAGTTGAACAGGGTAAACCAGTCCTGAGGGGAATCCAAGGTGGTGAGTGAGATCCAGAGCAAGGTGGTAGGGTGGTGAGAAGTGGTACAGGAGACAGGAGCCAGAGACAGAGCGGCAACTGCAATGAGAGGACAAAATGGTGTGAGGCAGGGAAACAAGCACATCAGAGCAACAGGATCTTGATAATGAACAAAAGGCTAGGATAATAACTGACTGAGCAGAGATTACGATCTGGCAGAGTGAAAGTGGCAGGAATGAGAATTTGTAGAGTTCTTGATTTATGGAACGAGTTGCAGCTGATAGGGATCTGCGCTGACTCCAGCACACCTGTCTCCAACCACACAATTAAACAGAGAGGGAGAGAGTACAGGGGGAGAACTGTAGGTCAAGAAGACACCGGATGAACACCAGAAGGCATAGCCAGAGCAGATGTGACCGCATTGTTGGCACTGTTTATTGTTTAACCTTTCACGAGCCTCTACCCCGGGTCCGGGATCACCCCCCACCCCCCCCACACACTGATTAGCATAGCTAGCATAGCTTCACAAGTAGATAGTAGCATCTAAATATCATTAAATCACAAGTCCAAGACACCAGATGAAAGATACAGATCTTGTGAATAAAGCCACCATTTCAGATTTTTAAAATGTTTTACAGGGAAGACAAAATATGTAAATCTATTAGCTAAACACGTTAGCAAAATACACCACTATTCTAACTCCATCAGTTTCTTACTCCTTCAGGTGCTATCACCAATTCGGCTCAACTAAGATATTGATAGCCAATAACCTATAAAAAAAACCATCAGATGACAGTCTGATAACATATTCATGGTATAGGATAGTTTTTGTTAGAAAAAAGTGCATATTTCAGGTAGAAATCACAGTTTACAATTGCACCGACCATCACAAATCGACTAGAATTACTAGATAGAGCAACGTGTATGACCAATTTACTCATCATAAAACATTTCATAAAAATAGACAAAGCATAGCAATGGAAAGACCCAGTTCTTGTGATTTCAGACCATATTTCAGATTTTCTAAGCGTTTTTCAGCGAAAACACAATAAATCGATAAGTTAGCATACCACATGTGCAAACGTTACCAGAGCATCGATTCCAGCCAAAGAGCGCTATAACGTAATCACCGCCAAAATATATTAATTTTTTCACTAACCTTCTCAGAATTCTTCCGATGACACTCCTGTAACATCATTTTACAACATACATATACAGTTTGTTCGAAAAGGTGCATATTTAGCCATACAAAACCGTGGTTATACAATGGAAATAGTCACAACTCAAGCCTCAAAATGAGGAACGTCAGCTTTCAGAGTGATCTAGTTTAATCGAAAGCTAATCGGCTCAACTAAGCCGACTAAAAAATACAGGGTTGACAGGAATCGAAAGACAAATTAGTTCTTAATGCAACCGCTGATTTACATTTTTAAAATTATCCTTACTTTTCAATACAGGGTTGGCCAAGTGAAGCTATACCAAACAAAATGGCGAAATATGCGTTTAAAATATTTCGACAGAACAACGATTTATCATATTAAATATTGCTTACTTTGAGCTGTTCTTCCATCATATTCTTGGGCAATGTATCCTTTCTATGTTATAAACGTCTTTTGGTCGATAGATGTCCTCTGTCCTTCGAAATATCCACTAACGATCGAACGGGACCCCAAAACGTGTCCAAAGTTTCAGAGTGCACAACAAAGAAATTCCTCAAAATCGCACTAAACGGATATAAATTGCTATAAAACGGTTCAAATTAACTACATTATGATGTTTTTAACAACTATAACGACTGAAAACATGACCGGAGAAATATTGCTGGTTAGACAAGGATTTGGAATGAGGCAAGTCCGATGTCCTTCACGCTTCAGGCGCGCGACGAGAAAGGGCGGTCCCTATACATTTTGTGGTTTTATAATGGCTGGGATTGTGCAATAGACTCCATTCAAAACGTGATGACGTACAGACACCCAGAGGAAGACGTAGGCAGTGTCGGTTTCTTCATAGCATTCACTGTCGCCTTAAAAACAGACTCCAGATCAGGGGTAAAAATTTCTGAAATCTGACCCCTGTCATGAAAAGTGCTGTAGATATTGTTCTGTACCACTCAGAGACAAAATTCCAACTTCTATAGAAACTAGAAGGTGTTTTCTATCCAATAATAACAATAATATGCATATTGTACGATCAAGAATTTAGCACGAGGCAGTTTAATTTGGAGACCCAAATATGCTAATGCGGAACAGCACCCCCTATAGTTGCAAGAAGTTAACTAGCTAATGTTGGCTGGCTGGCTCCCTAGCTGATGTTATTATTCATTTCCCAGAGCCGTGAGCTGTTCTAGTTAGAGCCTAATGTTAGCTAGCTAACATTGTGAAGGAAAAAGGAAACCACACACTGCTCTTGATAGTATCACTGATATTTAACTTCTTGCAACTATAGGGGGTGCTGTTCCGCATTAGCATATTTGGGTCTCCAAATTAAACTGCCTCGTGCTAAATTCTTGATCGTACAATATGCATATTATTGTTATTATTGGATAGAAAACAGTCTATAGTTTCTATAGGAGTTGAAATTTTGTCTCTGAGTGGTACAGAACAATTTTTACAGCACTTTTCATGACAGGGTTCAGATTTCAGAAATTTTTACCTCTGATCTGGGGTCTGTTTATAAGGCCACAGTGAATGCTATGAAGAAACCGACACTGCCTACGTCTTCCTCTGGGTGTCTGTACGTCATCACGTTTTCAATGAAATCGATGGGACGTTCACAGCCATTATAAATGACCAAAATGTACAGAGACCGCCCTTTCTCAACGTGCGCCTCAAGCGTGAAGGCCATCGGACCTGTCTCGTTCCAAATCGTTTTCTAACCAGCTATATTTCTCCGGTCATGTTTTCAGTCGTTATAGTTGTTAAAAACATCAGAATGTAGTTAATTTTAACCGTTTTATAGCAATTTATATCCGTTTAGTGCGATTCTGAGGAATTTATTTGTCGTGCACTTTCTAGCTTTGGGAACGTTTCGCGGTCTCGGTCGTTGTTAGTGGACATTTCGAAGGACAGAGGACATCTATCGACCAAAAGACGTTTATAACATAGAAAGGATACATTGCCCAAGAATATGATGGAAGATCAGCTCAAAGTAAGCAATATTTAATATGATAAACCGTGTTTCTGTCGAAATATTTTAAACGCATACATCGCCATTTTGTTTGGTATAGCTTCACTTGGCCAACCCTGTATAAGCTTACGTATGGGCCTCACTGCCTTCGTCAGAGCTTTTGTGAATTTAGCACCCTTATGTAGACCTAGCCCCACCCACATCCGTTCCACACATCGAAAGGGGTTGGAGGCAAAGGAAAAACAAATAAGTGCTACCAAATATAATATAACAATATGCATTTCATAAATATTACAGAAGTGTATAAAAAATACATATTAAACACGTCTGTAAACCACAATGAGGACATAGCAAGTTTTCATTAATCATTGGGTACATCGTACGAAAAACATCAGAGTAATCTTCAATAGGCACATCATTTATGTTCAAATTCACCACATAACATATAGGCATTTCATCATTAAATCCTTTAGGAAATAATGTCTGGAGGGTGAAAATCCCAAAACATTCTCTTTTGCTCAGAGTATTATTAATATCACCTCCTCTGTCTGATATCTTAACTTTCTCTATGCCACAAAATCTAAAGGTAGAAATGTCGTGCTTTAGGTCATTAAAATGTACTGCGACTGGATAATCCCTGTTGTTTCTCCTGATTTAACTGTAATGTTCACTAATTCTCTATTTGAGAGAGAGGGAGGTTTTACCGACATAGCAGAGCCCACATGGACATTTAATAGTGTAAATAACATGGGTGGTGGAACACGTAACAATGTCATTTATTTGGAACCGTTTTCCTGTGTGTGGGTGGCAGAAATATTCACACTTCATCATATTGTTGCACTGTGCGCATCCTCTGCATTTATAGCTACCATTTGGTAGAGAGCGTAAAAGAGCCTGGCTGATTTTCTTTTGTGGCTGGCAGTTGGCATCAACCAATTTATCACGTAAATTGCGACCTCTCCTATACACAATAAGTGGTGGATTTTTAAATGCAGCCGGCAAAGCTGGGTCCGATGATAAAATATGGCAGTGTTTCTTGACCACACCTCTTTTCGTGAATTCAAAGTATATGTGGTTGTGAACATTACGGAGTGTTCTTTAGCAGGTCTTTTTTGTAACAGTTCATCTAGTGTTTTTCCCAATGCCAAATTAAGAGCTTCATCCACACACTGTGGCAAATAGCCTCTTCTTAGAAACCTAGTGCGCATATCCGCTGCTTTTTCTAGATAATCCTCTGTGGAGTGGCATATACGTAGTCCCTGGTTCAAATCCAGGCTGTAACACATCCGGCAGTGATTGGGAGTCCCATAGGGCGGCGCACAATGTCGTATGGGTTTGGCCGGGGTAGGCAATCATTGTAAATAATAATTTGTTCTTAACTGACTTGCCTAGTTAAATAAAGGATACATTTATAGAAAAGTACAACCTCTTTGTCTACTGCAGATAGTGAAAACGGGATGTCACATACTGCGGTCGCCCCCAAAAGGCTCTGATCTGTATGCCCAAGACAAGTCTGCCATCAAAGCATATGTACACATTCTACCAACATATTCACATACCCAGTCTTTTTTATGCTGAGTACATCTACTAATTTGGGATTTATCTGTTTTGCTTTTCTGTTGAACGCTAACATCAAAACACTGGTGTATTGAGCTATTCATTTTTATTTCATGTCATTGTGCCTACTCACAATAGCATCTCTGAATTCTTTATTAGATTGGAGTTTTCCGTCAGAAGGGAAATGCAGCCCAATTTTATCCATGATTGGATTTTTTCTATGTTCGTGCCTAATTGGTAGAATGCACTTGCATTTCTTTTAGCGCCTCTATGGCTTTTATTTCTATGGCTTTTTCTCTTCTATTGCCCCTTTTACGGGAGTGTCAGAAACCACAGATCCAATTTCCATGGTGGTTATTTCTGCGCTTCTCTCGGTGTCCAGAGTGTTTAAATTTCCTCACTCACGGCTATAATATATGCCAATTTTAACCATTTCCAAGGTAGTGATACCCACTTGCCCAGAGAGTTGCCCACACACTCATGGTATTTGTGCCTTTTTAATTGGTCACGGCACCTGATGCCTTGTATTAGAACCATTACTGAAGTGTCTGCCAATTTACAACTGGAGAATATGGAAGACCTAATGTCTTAAACCAGTGTCACACTTCACATATCACTGTTGTTGACAACATATATGACCAAAATTAGGGTCCATTGTCCATCCATAATATAAATCTCTCGTCAATACACACACACACTCATAAAACAAACACACAAAACAAACAGTATTTGGTTAGGAATGTCTTCCTTTATTTAGTCATTGTTAGCCACTGCTAGCGGCCTTTACCCTCTGCTCAGGCACCAGCCGTTTTTTCAGCCTGGATAATACCTGCCAGCATCGGACTGTTTTTCTCTACCACAACGCTGGATTCCTGCCGTAAACCCTGGACCATTACTCCTGATCATCACAGCTAGCTAGCTGCCACCGAGTGACCCAGCCCCGAAGCTAAAATCACAAATAGCGATTAAATAAATCACTTACTTTTGAATATCTTTCTCTGTTTGCAATCCAAAGGGTCCCAGCTACAACATGAATGATCGTTTTGTTAGATAAAATCCTTCTTGATATCCCAAAAAGTCTGTTTAGTTGGCGCCATCGATTTCAGTAATCCACTCGTTCAACATGCAGACAAAGGAGTCCAAAAAGCTACCGCTAATCTTAGTCCAAACAAGTCAAACGGTGTTTTTATTTAATCGTCAGGTACTCTAAAATGTAAATAAACTATAATATTTCATACGGAAAGTAGTATGTTCAATAGGAAAGCAAAATTAGTAAGCGTGCGCCCTCTCCCTCGCACATCGAAAGACTGATATTGTTCCGATGCTCTCCTAACCAAAACTCCAAATTCTTGCTTGTTTTTCAAAAAACGAATCTGAAACCTTGAATAAAGACAGTTGACATCTAGTGGAAGCCATAGGAATTGGAATCTGGGAGACGGAATTACATAGGAACAATAGCTTTCCATTATAAAAGCCTGGGACCTCAAAAAGAAAAGATTCCGGTTGGTTTTTCTTCTGATTTTTGCCTGCCATATCAATTCTGTTATAGTTTCAGTTTTAGAAACGTCAAAGTGTTTACTATCCAATGCTACCAATTATATGCATATCCTGGCTTCTGGGCCTGAGTAATAGGCAGTTTACTTTGGGCATGTCAGTCAGGCGGAAATTCAGGAAACTAAGTTCAAACTTGTCATCGGTATCATTGGAGTCCCTACGATTAATTGGTATTGATATCTCAATAAAGAAGGAAACTATTAATGCTCAAAATCATCTGCAATCATCTTCTCCTCATGAATCATATGTCAGATTCACTCCAGATGTTGTATTTAGACCCATTACATTACATTTAATGGTTTTGAGAAAGCGTCGTTGCTACATTCAAATATGGCCACACTGTACCTATAGATTCATGTTAGTGCATATGCTAAAAATACTAAAACAATCTTCTTCTCATGGACCATGAATCAGATTGATTCCAGATTTGGTAAATATCATCAAATTAATTTGAGAATGATTAGTTGCTGTATTCAAAGTCGGCCACACTATACTACTACAGTGGTTCCTCCTTGCGGCCTGCCACAGCATTCTGTGGCACAATTCATTTGATTATTATTATGGTGTTTCTATTCCATGAAAAATGAAAAACCCTCTGGGTTTCTGTTAGGATGGTACGGAAAATATGGCGCTGTACAACGTGACGGTCGGCAGTACAACTCCCCATTGGTCGTTAGGGCAAATCTGGTCTGTGATAGGACGGGGGATTTTCACACTAGCTCTGCTATAACACTATTCTTTAGTAAAGGTTGAATAGTCTATTGTTCAGCTATTAGCCCCCCTCCCGAACTTGCAGCAAATGGATGTCTTTTTGTCAAGAGCATTTAAAAAAAAATTCAAGCAAAAATGAGGCTTCAAAGTAAAAAAATATCAATAAAATATTTTGTAATAGAGTGCAATTTAATTTCAGAAGTCAGAAGTATACATACACCTTAGCCAAATACATTTAAACTCAGTTTTTCACAATTCCTGACATTTAATCCTAGTAAAAATCCCTGTCTTAAATCAGTTAGGATCACCACTTTAATTTAAGAATGTGAAATATCAAAATAACATTAGAGAGAATGATTTATTTCAGCTTTTATTTCTTTCATTACATTCCCAGTGGGTCAGAAGTTCACATACACTAAATTAGTATTTGGTAGCATTGCCTTTAAATTGTTTAATTTGGGTCAAACGTTTCGGGTAGCCTTCCACAAGCTTCCCACAATAAGTTGGGTGAATTTTGGCCCATTCCTCCTGACAGAGCTGGTGTAACTGAGTCAGGTTTTTAGGCCTCCTTGCTCGCACACACTTTTTCAGTTCTGCCCACAAATTTGCTATGGGATTGAGGTCAGGACTTTGTGTTGGCCACTCCAATACCTTGACTTTGTTGTCCTTAAGCCATTTTGCCACAACTTTGGAAGTATGCTCGAGGTCATTGTCCATTTGGAAGACCCATTTGTGACCAAGCTTTAACTTCCTGACTGATGTCGTGAGATGTTGCTTCAATACAACCACACAATTTTCCATCCTCTGATGAAGCCATCTATTTTGTGAAGTGCACCAGTCCCCCCTGCAGCAAAGCACCCCCACAACACGATGCTGCCACCCACGTGCTTCACGGTTGGGATGGTGTTCTTCGGCTTGCAAGCCTCCCCCTTTTTCCTCCAAACAAAACGATGGTCATTATGGCCAAACAGTTCTATTTTTGTTTCATCAGACCAGAGGACATTTCTCCAAAAAGTACGATCATTGTCCCCATGTGCAGTTGCAAACCGTAGTCTGGCTTTTTTATGGTGGTTTTGGAGCAGTGGCTTCTTCCTTGCTGAGCGGCCTTTCAGGTTATGTCGATATAGGACTCGTTTTACTGTGGCTATAGATACTTTTGTATCTGTTTCCTGCAGAATCTTCTCAAGGTCCTTTGCTGTTGTTCTGGGATTGATTTGCACTTTTTGCACCAAAGTACGTTCATCTCTAGGAGACAGAACACATTTCCTTCCTGAGCGGTATGACGGCTGCGTGGTCCCATGGTGTTTATACTTGCGTACTATTGTTTGTCCAGATGAACGTGGTACCTTCAGGCATTTGGAAATTGCTCCCAAGGATGAACCAGACTTGTGGTGGTCTACAATTTGTTTTCTGAGGTCTTGTCTGATTTCTTTTGATTTTCCCATGATGTCAAGCAAAGAGGCACTGAGTTTGAAGGTAGGCCTTGAAATACATCCACAGGTACACCTCCAATTGACTCAAATGATGTCAATTAGCCTATCAGAAGCTTCTAAAGCCATGACATAATTTTCTGGAATTTCCCAAGCTGTTTAAAGGCACAGTCAACTTAGTGTATGTAAACTTCTGACGCACTGGAATTGTGATACAGTGAATTATAAGTGAAATAATCTCTCTGTAAATAATTGTTGGAAAAAATGTCTTGTGTCATGCACAATGTAGATGTCCTAACCGACTTACCAAAACTATAGTTTGTAAACAAGAAATTTGTGGAGTGGTTGAAAAACGAGTTTTAATGACTCCAAACTAAATGTATGTAAACTTCCGACTTCATCTGTACATCTCGTAGAATGATAAATCACGCAATTATTATTCTCAAGCTAACCAAGAGCATTCAGCTACGAACGCCTGTTCTCGCCATTTTTAGTTGAATTCATCTAACTTTCTTTCATGGTATCTCATAAGCAGGCCATGTCCTTGTTGTTTCATAGTCATTATATAATCATATTTCATGACAGTGTAACAGTTAGATTTTTTTACAGAAGGATGAAAGAACACTATGTCTGTCAGGGAATGCTATTCTGATATGTCAGATGAAGAGATAGACCAGAAAGTCAGCGCCATTAAAACTTATTTGGGGTAGGGGGCAGTATTTTCACATCCGGATGAAAAGCATGCCCAGAGTAAACGGCCTGCTACAAAGCCATAAAAGCTAGAATATGCATATTATTGTAGATTTGGATAGAAAACACTCTGAAGTTTCTAAAACTGTTTGAATGATGTCTGTGAGTATAATATAACTCATATGGCAGGCAAAAACCTGAGAGAAAATCCAACCTGGAAGTGGGAAATCTGAGGTTGGTCGATTTTCAACTCGGCTCCTATTGATTATTATTTTTTATTTTTTTATTTCACCTTTATTTAACCAGGTAGGCTAGTTGAGAACAAGTTCTCATTTGCAACTGCGACCTGGCCAAGATAAAGCATAGCAGTGTGAACAGACAACACAGAGTTACACATGGAGTAAACAATAAACAAGTCAATAACATGGTAGAAAAAAGGAGAATCTATATACAATGTGTGCAAAAGGCATGAGGTAGGCAATAAATCGAATAATTACAATTTAGCAGATTAACACTGGAGTGATAAATCATCAGATGATCATGTGCAAGAAGAGATACTGGTGTGCAAAAGAGCAGAAAAGTAAATAAATAAAAGCAGTATGGGGGGTGAGGTAGGTAAATTGGGTGGGTAGTTTACAGATGGACTATGTACAGCTGCAGCGATCGGTTAGCTGCTCGGATAGCAGATTTTTAAAGTTGTTGAGGGAGATAAAAGTCTCCAACTTCAGAGATTTTTGCAATTCGTTCCAGTCGCAGGCAGCAGAGAACTGGAAGGAAAGGCGTCCAAATGAGGTTTTAGCTTTAGGGATGATCAGTGAGATACACCTGCTGGAGCGCGTGCTGCGGGTGGGTGTAGCCATCGTGACCAGTGAACTGAGATAAGGCGGCACTTTACCTAGCATAGCCTTGTAGATGACCTGGAGCCAGTGGGTCTGACGACGAACATGTAGCGAGGGCCAGCCGACTAGGGCATACAGGTCGCAGTGGTGGGTCGTATAAGGTGCTTTAGTAACAAAACGAATGGCACTGTGATAAACTGCATCCAGTTTGCTGAGTAGAGTGTTGGAAGCTATTTTGTAGATGACATCGCCGAAGTCGAGGATCGGTAGGATAGTCAGTTTTACTAGGGTAAGTTTGGCGGCGTGAGTGAAGGAGGCTTTGTTGCGGAATAGAAAGCCGATTCTTGATTTGATTTTGGATTGGAGATGTTTGATATGAGTCTGGAAGGAGAGTTTGCAGTCTAGCCAGACACCTAGGTACTTATAGATGTCCACATATTCTAGTTCGGAACCGTCCAGGGTGGTGATGCTAGTCGGGCGTGCGGGTGCAGGCAGCGAACGGTTGAAAAGCATGCATTTGGTTTTACTAGCGTTTAAGAGCAGTTGGAGGCCACGGAAGGAGTGTTGTATGGCATTGAAGCTCGTTTGGAGGTTAGATAGCACAGTGTCCAAGGAAGGGCCGGAAGTATATAGAATGGTGTCGTCTGCGTAGAGGTGGATCAGGGAATCGCCCGCAGCAAGAGCAACATCATTGATGTATACAGAGAAAAGAGTCGGCCCGAGAATTGAACCCTGTGGTACCCCCATAGAGACTGCCAGAGGACCGGACAACATGCCCTCCGATTTGACACACTGAACTCTGTCTGCAAAGTAGTTGGTGAACCAGGCAAGGCAGTCATTAGAAAAACCGAGGCTACTGAGTCTGCCGATAAGAATATGGTGATTGACAGAGTCGAAAGCCTTGGCCAGGTCGATGAAGACGGCTGCACAGTAATGTCTTTTATCGATGGCGGTTATGATGTCGTTTAGTACCTTGAGCGTGGCTGAGGTGCACCCGTGACCGGCTCGGAAACCGGATTGCACAGCGGAGAAGGTACGGTGGGATTCGAGATGGTCAGTGATCTGTTTGTTGACTTGGCTTTCGAAGACCTTAGATAGGCAGGGCAGGATGGATATAGGTCTGTAACAGTTTGGGTCCAGGGTGTCTCCCCCTTTGAAGAGGGGGATGACCGCGGCAGCTTTCCAATCCTTGGGGATCTCAGATGATACGAAGGAGAGGTTGAACAGGCTGGTAATAGGGGGTGCGACAATGGCGGCGGACAGTTTCAGAAATAGGGGGTCCAGATTGTCAAGCCCAGCTGATTTGTATGGGTCCAGGTTTTCCAGCTCTTTCAGAACATCTGCTATCTGGATTTGGGTAAAGGAGAAGCTGGGGAGGCTTGGGCGAGTAGCAGCGGGGGGGGCGGGGCTGTTGGCCAAGGTTGGAGTCGCCAGGAGGAAGGCATGGCCAGCCATTGAGAAATGCTTGTTGAAGTCTTCGATTATCACGGATTTATCGGTGGTGACCGTGTTACCTAGCCTCAGTGCAGTGGGCAGCTGGGAGGAGGTGCTCTTGTTCTCCATGGACTTTACAGTATCCCAGAACTTTTTGGAGTTAGAGCTACAGGATGCGAATTTCTGCTTGAAAAAGCTGGCCTTTGCTTTCCTGACTGACTGCGTGTATTGGTTCCTGACTTCCCTGAACAGTTGCATATCGCGGGGGCTCTTCGATGCTATTGCAGTTCGCCACAGGATGTTTTTGTGCTGGTCGAGGGCAGTCAGGTCTGGAGTGAACCAAGGGCTATATCTGTTCTTGGTTCTGCATTTTTTGAACGGAGCATGCTTGTCTAATATGGTGAGGAAGTAACATTTAAAGAATGACCAGGCATCCTCAACTGACGGGATGAGGTCAATATCCTTCCAGGGTACCTTGGCCAGGTCGATTAGAAAGGCCTGCTCGCAGAAGTGTTTTAGGGAGCGTTTGACAGTGATGAGGGGTGGTCGTTTGACCGCGGACCCTTGGCGGATACAGGCAATGAGGCAGTGATCGCTGAGATCTTGATTGAAGACAGCAGAGGTGTATTTGGAGGGCAGGTTGGTCAGGATAATGTCTATTAGGGTGCCCATGTTTACGGATTTAGGGTTGTACCTGGTGGGTTCCTTGATGATTTGTGTGAGATTGAGGGCATCAAGCTTGGATTGTAGGACTGCCGGGGTGTTAAGCATATCCCAGTTTAGGTCACCTAACAGAACAAACTCTGAAGCTAGATGGGGAGCGATCAATTCACAGATGGTGTCCAGGGCACAGCTGGGAGCTGAGGGGGGTCGGTAGCAGGCGGCAACAGTGAGAGACTTATTTCTGGAGAGATTCATTTTTAAAATTAGAAGTTCGAACTGTTTGGGCATAGACCTGGAAAGTATGACAGAACTTTGCAGGCTATCTCTGCAGTAGATTGCAACTCCTCCCCCTTTGGCAGTTCTATCTTGACGGAAAGTGTTATAGTTGGGTATGGAAATCTCAGAATTTTTGGTGGCCTTCCTAAGCCAGGATTCGGACACGGCAAGGACATCAGGATTGGCAGAGTGTGCTAAAGCGGTGAGTAAGGCAAACTTAGGGAGGAGGCTTCTGATGTTGACATGCATGAGGCCAAGGCTTTTTCGATCGCAGAAGTCAACAAATGAGGGTGACTGGGGACATGCAGGGCCTGGGTTTACCTCCACATCACCCGAGGAACAGAGGAGTAGTAGGATGAGGGTGCGGCTAAAGGCTATCAAAACTGGTCGCCTAGAGCGTTGGGGACAAAGAATAAAAGGAGCAGATTTATGGGCGTGGTAGAATAGATTCTGGGCATAATGTGCAGACAGGGGTATGGAGGGGCGCGGGTACAGCGGAGGCAAGCCCAGGCACTGGGTGATGATAAGAGAGGTTGTATCTCTGGACATGCTGGTCTCAATGGGTGAGGTCACCGCATGTGTGGGGGGTGGGACAAAGGGGGTATCAGAGGTACGGAGAGTGGAACTACAGGGTCCATTGCAAACCAAAACAATGATAATGAAAACTAGCCTGAACAACAGTATGCAAGGCATATTGATATTTGAGAGAGACATACAATAAGGCATAAAGTGATTGCAGGTCTTGATTGGGAGAGCTAGCTAAAACAACAGGTAAGATAACAGCAGCAATAACAGGGTGCTAGTCTAACACAGCAACAACAGGTAAAAATGGCGACGACTAGGCAGAGAGGGTCGGATTAACTACACACAGATCCTGAGTTAAAGCACAGAGCCGACAGATAAAACACAAATAAACAGAATGGAGTACCGTGAATTAATGGACAGTCAAGCATGCATCAGCTATGTAGCCAAGTGATCATAGTGTCCAGGGGGCAGCCGTAGATGGAGCAGAGGAGGCCTCCACTAAGCTAGCACGCGGCGTTTAAAGTTAGTAGCCCGGGGGGAGGTCTGCTCAGACGGAGGGGGTCTGCTCAGACGTGGTTGTGTCGACAGAGAATCCAAGCCAGATGGCGATGGCGAAAGAGAGGTTGTGAATTGTAGAATTGTGTTTGCTAACTGGTGCTAGCTTCGTGGCAGTGGCGCTAGCTGCGCTAGCCGCAAGCTAGCTGTGAGGATCAGAAGCAGTGGCTCGGGGATTACGGCAGGAATCCGGCGTTGTTGTCGAGAGACAGTCCGATGCTGGTAAATTGGTGAGTAATATCCAGGCTAATAACAGGGCTGGTGTCTGTGCAGAAGGTAAAAGCTACTAGCAGCGGCAAAAAAAAAAATGGCTAAATTAGCTTGTAGCTGGTATTGTAGCCCAAGAATTCGCTGGTAGACCTCTTCAGCTAGCCGGCAGATGGGCCTAGCTCGAGGCTAGCTCAAGGCTAACTGGTGCTTGCTTCGGGACAGAGGTGTTAGCCAGTAGTAGCCACTCGGTTGCAGCTAGCTAGCTGTGATGATACGGTGTAATTGTCCAGAGCTTGCGTCAGGAATCCGGTGATGTGGTAGAGAAAAAGCAGTCCTATATGCTCTGGGTTGATATCGCGCTTGCAGACTGGCAGGTATTGGCCCGGTATTGAAGCTGGCTGTGTCCGAGTTGAGGGTGAAGACCGCAGCAGTGGCTAACTGACTACTAGCTAGTAGCTAGTTATCTGGCTAGCTTCTGCTTGGGGTTACGGTTCTAAAGTATAAAAAAAATAGCAGGTCCGTACCACATTGGGTGAGGCGGAATGTAGGAATGTATATTCAGTTCCTACCAGCTTGTAGCTGGTATTGTAGCCCAAGAATTCGCTGGTAGACCTCTTCAGCTAGCCGGCAGATGGGCCTAGCTCGAGGCTAGCTCAAGGCTAACTGGTGCTTGCTTCGGGACAGAGGTGTTAGCCAGTAGTAGCCACTCGGTTGCAGCTAGCTAGCTGTGATGATACGGTGTAATTGTCCAGAGCTTGCGTCAGGAATCCGGTGATGTGGTAGAGAAAAAGCAGTCCTATATGCTCTGGGTTGATATCGCGCTTGCAGACTGGCAGGTATTGGCCCGGTATTGAAGCTGGCTGTGTCCGAGTTGAGGGTGAAGACCGCAGCAGTGGCTAACTGACTACTAGCTAGTAGCTAGTTATCTGGCTAGCTTCTGCTTGGGGTTACGGTTCTAAAGTATAAAAAAAATAGCAGGTCCGTACCACATTGGGTGAGGCGGAATGTAGGAATGTATATTCAGTTCCTAGATGGAAAGTGAAATTAAAATATATACGAAATGTATACGAAAAATACGAAGACTATTTACTATTTACTATTTACACGCGACAGGACAATACAGGACAATACAAACACACGTCCGACTGCTACGCCATCTGGGATTCCAGCGGGATATACAGTGGGATACTGGTAATGTTGCACTTCCTAACACTTCCACTAGATGTCAACAGTCTTGTCTGATGCTTCTACTGTAAAGTGGGGGCGAATGAGAGTGGAATGAGTTAGAAGTCTAACAGCAGCCACGAGCTGACTATGCACGTTCACATGAGAGTTTGCTCCCGTTCCATTTGCTTTTCTGAAGACAAAGGAATTCTCCGGTTGGAACATTATTGAAGAATTATGTTAAAAACATCCTAAAGATTGATTCAATACATCGTTTGACATGTTTCTACTGACTGTTACGGAACTTTTTGACATTTCGTCTGCTTTTAGTGAATGCAACTTTGGATTTGTTTACCAAACGCGCTAACAAAAGTAACTATTTGGACATAAATGATGGACAATACCGAAAAAAAATAAACATTTCTTGTGGAAGTGGGAGTCCTGGGAGTGCATTCCGACGAAGATCAGCAAAGGTAAGTGAAGATTTATAATGCTTTTATGACTTTGTTGACTGCATAATATGGCGGCTATATTTGTGTCTTGATTGGGCTCTGAGCGCCGACTCAGATTATTGCATGGTTTGCTTTTTCCGTAAAGCTTTTTTCAAATCTGACACAGCGGTTGCATTAAGGAGAAGTACATCTAAAATTCCATGCATAAGAGTTGTATCTTTTAGCAATGTTTATTATGAGTATTCCTATAAATTGATGTGGCTCTCTGCAAAATCAAAGGATGTTTTGGAACTTCTGAACGTAAGGAGCCAATGTAAACTCAGATTTTTGGATATAAATATGAACGTTACCGAACAAAACATACATGTATTTTGTAACAGGAAGTCCTATGAGTGTCATCTGACGAAGATCATCAAAGGTTAGTGATTAATTTTATCTATATTTCTGCTTTTTGTGAATACTCTCTTTGGCTGGAAAATGGCTGTGTTATTCTGTGAAGAGGCACTCACCTAACATAATCGTTTGGTTTGCTTTTGTCGTAAAGCCTTTTTGAAATAGGACACTGTGGCTGGATTTACAACAAGTGTATCTTTAAAATGGTGTAAAATACATGTATGTTTGAGGAATTTTAATTATGGGAGTTTGAGGAATTTTAATTATGGGATTTCTGTTGTTTTGAATTTGGCGCCCTGCAGTTTCACTGGCTGTTGAAGAGGTGGGACGCTAACGTCTCACGTACCCTAGAGAGGTTAACTTCTTCAGGCTAGGGTCTATTTTTCTCCACTTCCTGTCTGACTGACGTGCCCAAAGTAAATTGCCTGTTACTCATGCCCAGAAGCCAGGATATGCATATAAGTGGTACCATTGGATAAAAAATCTAAATAATGTTTGAGTCTGTAACACAATTGATATGGTAGGAGAAAATCCAAAGAATATCCACCAGATTTTTTTTTTGGAGTGCCCATGCTCTTCCAATGGAACATATAGGGTCATATCCAAATCCAGCTCCCAGATTGCAATTCCTATGGCTTCCACTAGATGTCACCAGTATTTGCTCAAGGTTTCAGGCTTGCTTCTTCCCAAACGAGGGAGAATTTTGAGTTTTAGTACTGGAAGTCAGAGTTGGAAATCAGTCTGTTCGCAGACGACGAAGAGAACGCAGACCTGCTAATTTTCTCTTTCTATTGAACATACTTCTTTCCGTATGAAATATTAGAGTTAAATTACATTTTAGGGTACCTGAATATTGGATTGAAACGTATTTTGCCTTGTTTTAACAAAGTTGGAAGCACAGAATTGTCTAGAATGTCATTGTATGCTGTAGCGTTAGGATTTCCCTTCAATGGAAGTAAGGGGCCTAGCCCGAACCATGAAAAACAGCCCCAGACGATTATTCCTCCTTCACTAAACTTCACAGTTGGCACTCTGCATTGGGGCAGGTAGCATTCTCCTGGCATCCGCCAAAACTAGATTAGTCCATCGGACTGCCAGATGGTGAATTGTGAGTCATTACACCAGAGAACGCGTTTCCACTGCTTCAGAGTCCAATGGCAGTGAGCTTTACACCACTCCAGCAGACGCTTGGCATTGTGCATGGTGATCTTAGGCTTGTGTGCGGCTGCTGGGCCATACAAATCCATTTCATGAAGCTCCCAACTAACATTTATTGTGCTGACATTGCTTCCAGAGGCAGTTTGGAACTCGGTAGTGAGTGTTGCAACCAAGGACAGACAACATTTACATGCTTTCAGCACTCAGCCGTCCCGTTCTGTGAGCTGGTGTGGCCTGCCACTTCGCAACTGAGCCGTTGTTGCTCCTAGACATTTCCTCTTCACAATAACAGCACTTACCGTTTACCGGGGCAGCTCTAGCAGGGCAGAAATTTGACGAACTGACTTTTTGGAAAGGTGGCATCCTATGACGGTGCCACATTGAAAGTCACTGAGCTCTTCAGTAAGGCCTTTCTACTGCCAAGGTTTTCTATGTAGATTGCATGACCCTGTGCTCAATTTAAATCACCGATCAGCAACAGGTGTGGCTGAAATAGCCAAATCCACAAATTTGAAGGGTTGTGCACATACTTTTGTATATATAGGGTATTGTGCTATTATGCATCTACAGGTATAGTGTGGCCATCTTTGAACGCATCAACGTTATTTTCTCAAATTCTTTAGGGACCACATTTTGAGTGAATCTAACTTTTAGTCGATGAGAAGTTTTTTTATGAATATGTCTTACATAGTAAAATAGGTGAAATGTTAATAGCTTCCTTATTTCTTAACCAGTTAAATATAACTAAATGTTATTAAAAATGTAATCTACATAATAACTAAAAGTCATTATTTATCATAAACAATAACGAGTATTGCTGCAAACTCCAAGAAAGGTTCAAATCTAACCTATCTGGTAAAAATAGTTATAAATTGCTGAGGTATAGTCACTTTTGAGAACACAAACACAAGCACACAGTCCAAATATGATACAAATATGAAAAAATTAAATATTTTATATTATGTATTTCCTATTTAACAAAACTGTATGAATAAGGCTTGAAATGACTTATATATGCTTTCTAAATATAGTATAACCAAATTATTAAACAACTAACTATACGATTGAACCTTCCTTATAACTGTGAAACACTTATTTGTATGTTTAGTGTTAGAGAAAATTAGCATATTTTCTTAACTGTTATGGCTGCAGGGGGCGTATTGGAAAAACTGGAAAATATGTGCCAATTTTCAAACGGCCTCTTAATCAATTTTTGCTCTTACAATATGCATATTAATATTAATATTGGATAGAAAACAATCTCTAGTTTCTAAAACCGTTCTAATTTTTTCTCTGAGTGGTACAGAAGTCATTTGGCAGCACTTTCCCTGACCAAGAAGTAGAATGTCAGAAATCTATGCTCGCTTCAACGTTATGCCTATACATGGTCATTATACGTAAGACCCTACGTACACTCCATACGCCTTGCTCTGGGTGTCAAGAGGGTATGAGAGAAGAAATTTAGTGATCATCTTGTTCAGAGGTTGAATAAGAGCTATTTCTTTGACGTGACCGACCACTTCCGGAAGTCTGAAGCGCGCGAGTTGGGAGTGATATTGCGTTCTGTTTTGCTGCTGTTTTGGACGGGAACAATCTCCGGCTGGGTTTTTATTTGATAAATGAGACCATATCATCGTAATGTATGTTTTTTCAATATAGTTTAATCAGATTATTTGAATTTTTTTCGGGAGTTTTGCCGTGTTCCGTTCTCTGACTTTTTTTACGTTGGACAAATCCGTGCCAGTCGACCAGTGCCAATGCTAAGTGAGAAGGGAAAGTTGCCATCCTGACTCCAAACAACGACTCATCTGGACAAAGGACACCCTGATCAACATTCTGATGAAAGATCAGCCAAAGTAAGACCCAATTTATAATGTTATTTCATATATCTGTCGTGCATGTCAACTGGTCGCGGGCGCCCAAGTGTGTCTGGCTATTGTGGCTATGCTAACATAGCGCTACATTTTGTTTTCGCTGTAAAACATTTAATAAATCGGAAATATTGTCTGGAATCACAAGAATCCTGTCTTTCAATTGCTGCACAGTATGTATTTCTCAGATATGTTTTATGATGAGTAATTAGTTATTTGACGTTGGTGTCTGTAAATGTTATGGCTGCTTTCGGTGCAATTTCTGATTGTAGCTGAAATGTAATTTATGATTTATACCATAAATATGCACATTTTTCAAAAAAGACATATGCTATACAATAAATATGTTATCAGACTGTCATCTTATGAAGTTGTTTCTTGGTTAGTGGCTATATATATCTTTATTTGGTCGAATTAGTGATAGCTAGTGACGGAGTAAAAAACTGATGGAGTTAGAAAAGTGCTCTCTTTTGCTGACGTGGTTAGCTAATAGATTTACATATTTTGTCTTCCCTGTAAAACATTTTAAAAATCGGACATGTTGGCTTGATTCACAAGATGTCTACCTTTCATATGCTGTATTGGACTTGTTAATGTGTGAAAGTTAAATATTTTAACAAACTAGATTTTGAATTTCGCGCCCTGCACTTGAGCTGGATGTTGTCATAAGTGTACCTGTGTCGGGATTGCAGCCCAAACAAGTTTTAAGGTCTCTCTTGATCAAAACGTCTGCCCCCATCGCTGTGAACGTCTCGCAGAGCTCTGGCTTCCTGAACTCGTAAGGAACTCGCCTTTCATCTCATATTAATCTTGTCCATCTATGACAAACAGAAAGTGTTTTTTGTTTAAAATATATTAATTATTTTAGATTACTGTCTGTAAATCGATCTCTGAATGTGCTACAGCGACAGAACCACTCTCTCCTGCTGCTCTACGATGTAAGGATTCCAGACATATGTTGTTAGTGGCTGTGCTGTAGGGTTCAGCCAGGAGTTGATGGACAGTTGGAAGAGCAAAATAAATGGTAGGAGGGACATCCCAGCTGCAAGTGGTGTCAGATTTCACATCCTGCTTCACACAGGCAAAAGAGACATTCCTCTGTGTCTGTGAAGGGCTACCGCTCAACGCAAGAAATTTCGATATATGATCGATTTATAAGCAAAAATGATTGTCAGAACCGTTACCAAAACCATGCAGTTCTCCAAAACAGGGGACTTTACATCTAAGAGGTTTTAAAATATCAATGCCGAACTTAGCATTGTTTATCATCGTGATGTCTTTGTTTAACCTAAAATGTTTCAAGTTGATTGGCCATTGTGGAGTTGATATAGACCTCTACACCTTGGTGCTGTTTGATGGTTTTATGATAACTGTGTACATGTTGGTACATGCTAGTGGAGCAAGATTGCCAATGTCCTCAAATTGTGAAACCTGGCAGTTACGTAACTAATGGGTTGGCACTTGCAATGATTGTGCTGAGACTATTCTGTAACTGGAGAACAGTCAAATGGAGAGTGATTTTGTGTGTGGCACATGCTGTTTGGTACACCTTGCTGGTTATCTGGCCTCAGGTGGCGAGACTCTCTGTCTGGCTTGTGTAATGGCATGCTTCAGGCTCTAAAGGCTTTTGGACTCCAGAGCTCCAGAGGGAAGGTGATGTGTGGTCACAAAGATTTGGTCGGTAGCAGTAAAGATACTATGTTTCAACTGCTATCCCAATCCAAAGAACAGAGCAGTAATAATAAAAAAACATTCTAAATTCTGCCACACTTAAAATATTTATAACCGCTGGAGACCATTTTTTACCTTAAAGCTTCCCGACATCCTGACAGTTGGCCGACATTCGATTTTTGATTCACATTGACAACCAATTACCGGCTGTCCAACGTGAACGTTGATCTATTTGGAGAGGGGGGGAAGGGGGGCGTTGTAATTTGTTAATGAGTTGGAAAATAAAGCTTCTTGATCTCATTTCAGTGCTTAATTAACCTTCTAGTTAGAGAGATTTCCCCTGGCGGTGGGGACAAAGATGAATGGGTTACCTTGGTCTCTGTTGCTCTCTATCTCTCTTTTTCCCCCTTTGTTTGTTTTCTCCCCCTCTCTCTCCCACAATGTTAAAAGGATTGTCTGTTCTTACCCTTCCTATCCTACCTCCCTGTCCAACCTCTCCTGTCGGCATCACTACCTTGGTGTGTCACTGGATTATGGATGGTTGAAGAAGCATCATGCCCATAGTGCCCCCTTTAGATGTCTCTCCTTTTTTTAATACAAATTTACAGTACACTACAGTTCAAAAGTTTGGGGTCACTTTGAAATGTCCTTGTTTTTTAAAGAAAAGCACATTTTTTTGTCCATTTAAAATAACATCAAATTGATCAGAAATACAGTGAAGACATTGCTAATTTTGAAAATGACTATTATAGCTGGAAACGGCAGATTTTTTAAATGGAATATCTACATAGGCGTACAGAGGCCCATTATCAGCAACCATCACTCCTGTGTTCCAATGGCACGTTGTGTTAGCTAATCCAAGTTTATAATTTTAAAAGGCTAATTAATCATTAGAAAACCCTTGTGCAATTATGTTAGCACAGCTGAAAACTGTTGTCTGATTAAAGAAGCAATAAAACTGGCCGCCTTTACACAAGTTGAGTATCTGGAGCATCAGCATTTGTGGGTTCGATTACAGGCTCAATGGCCAGAAACAAATAACTTTCTTCTGAAACTCGTCAGTCTATTCTTGTTCTGAGAAATGAAGGCTATTCCATGAGAGAAATTGCCAAGAAACTGAAGATCTCATACAACGCTGTGTACGACTCCCTTCACAGAACAGCGCAAACTGCCCCATAACCAGAATAGAAAGAGGTGTGGGAGGTCCTGGTGCACAACTGAGCAAGAGGACAAGTACATTGGAGTGTCTAGTTTGAGAGACAGACGCCTCACAAGTCCTCAACTGGCAGCTTCATTAAATAGCACCCGCAAAACACCAGTCTCAACGTCAACAGTGAAGAGGCAACTCCGGGATGCTGGCTATCTAGGCAGAGATCGTCTGTCCAGTGTCTGTGGTCTTGCCCATCTTAATCTTTTATTTTTATTGGCCAGTCTAAGATATGACTTTTTCTTCGCAACTCTGCCTAGAAGGCCAGCATCCCAGAGTCGCCTCTTCACTGTTGACATTGAGACTGGTGTTTTGCAGGTACTATTAAATTAAGCTGCCAGTCATTTTATGAAGTTGACTTTAGCTAGCCTAGATAGGTTCCCAATCTCCCAACCTCATAACTAGCTACCAAGAAGTCATTTCAGGCTATCAATGAAGTTATCAATGAAGAGTAGCTACATTGTTCAACTGTTTTAGCTGGCATGCCTGCTGGCAAGGTTGGTAGACTTTAGAAAAGCAATGAATTACTAAGTGTACTGAATAAGACTCACATTCCTTTCAATCTTTTACCCAGATTTTAGCAGAGATGCAGAGAAGCATATTTTGTTTATTTAAAAAATAACCACCAGTAAGGAGGATACAGATGGTTCAAGAGGTATTCTTAGATGTGCAGATAAATAAATATATTTTTATGTAGAATTAGGCATAATGATTTTAGCTCTAGATTGCAAGAAAAATGTGTTTCAGGTGTTTAAAAAATAAAACATTCTCCAAGTCAGCCATCCTCATGTACTTTGTTCCCCCTCTGATTTTTGGGGTGGATGACTCCCCTGGATGGTTGGGACGTCTATCTTAGGTTAGCAGGCTGAGAAAGATTTGAACATACAAACCTGCTACCTGCTTGGTAAAGATCTCCAACTAAGTAGCAACTCAAATATATTAACTTAGCAAAAAAAGAAACGTTTTTTTCCCATTTTCAGGACCCTGTCTTTCAAAGATAATTTGTAAAAATATAAATACCTTCACAGATCTTCATTGTAAAGGGTTTTAACACTGTTTCCCATGCTTGTTCAATGAACCATAAACAATTCATGAACATGCACCTGTGGAACGGTCGTTAAGACACTAATAGCTTACAGACGGTAGGAAATTAAGGTCACAGTTATGAAAACTTAGGACACTAAAGAGGCCTTTCTACTGACTGAAAAACACCAAAAGAAAGATGCCCAGCGACCCTGCTCATTTGCGTGAACGGGCCTTAGGCATGCTGCAAGGAGGCATGAGGACTGCAGATGTGCAAATGTCTGTACTGTGAGACGCCTAAGACAGCGCAACAAGGAGACAGGACGCACAGCTGATCGTCCTCGCAGTGGCAGACCACGTGTAACAACACCTGCACAGGATTGGTATATCCGAATATCGCACCTGCCGGACAGGTACAGGATGGCAACAACAACTGCCCGAGTTACACCAGGAAGGCACAATCCCTCCATCAGTGCTCAGACTGTCCGCAATAGGCTGAGAGGCTGGACTGAGGGCCTGTTGTAAGGCAGGTCCACACCAAACATCACCGGCAACAACATTGCCTATGTGCACAAACCCACCGTCGCTGGACCAGACAGGACTGGCAAAAAGTGTTCTTCACCGACGAGTTTTGTATCACCAGGGGTGATGGTTGGATTCGTGTTTATTGTCGAAGGAGTGAGCGTTACACCGAGGCCTATACTCTGGAGCGGGATCGATTTGGAGGTGGAGGGTCTGTCATGGTCTGGGGCGGTGTGTCACAGCATCATTGGACTGAGCTTGTTGTCATTGCAGGCAATCTCAACACTGTGTGTTACAGGGAAGACATCCTCCTCCCTCATGTGGTACCCTTCCTGCAGGCTCATCCTGACATGACCCTCAAGCATGACAATGCCACCAGCCATACTGCTCGTTCTGTGCGTTATATCCTACAAGACAGGAATGTCAGTGATCTGCCATGGCCAGCGAAGAGCCCGGATCTCAATCCCATTGAGCACGTCTGGGACCTGATGGATCGGAGGGTGAGTGCTAGGGCCATTCCCCCCAGAAATGTCCGGGAACTTGTAGGTGCCTTGGTGGAAGAGTGGGGTAACATCTCACAGCAAGAACTGGCACATCTGGTGCAGTCCACGAGGAGGAGATGCACTGCAGTACTTAATGCAGCTGGTGGCCACACCAGATACTGACTGTTACTTTTGATTTTGACCCCCCCCTCTGTTCAGGGACACATTATTCAATTTCTGTTAGTCACATGTCTGTGGAACTTGTTCAGTTTATGTCTCAGTTGTTGAATCTGGTTATGTTCATACAAATATGTACACATGTTAAGTTTGCTGAAAATAAATGCAGTTGACAGTTAGAGGACGTTTCTTTTTTTTCTGAGTTTAGGTGTGTGTCAGTAAAAGCATGTGTATCTTCCTGCATGTGTACGCACCTGCACCTGTGTGTTGTGGGGGCAGAAAAAAGTGGTGTTATAAATAGAGCAGGGCGTGTTGCTCTCTCTCTCCTAACGATGAAGACGGCAGGGTGGCCCAGTTCCTTAGCCCCGGGGTCTGGACCCAGTTGAATTCTGACAGGACAGGAGAGGAGAGGCCAGCACAGAAGCTCCAGAACCAGCCCGTGCCAAGTGAGCTCCCCCTCTCTCCGATTATATATCCAGGCTTCTTCCAGGTGAGCTCTGGCTCCATCCATATCCATCCTTCTCCCTCGCTTCTCTCAGACAGGTGAGCTCTCAACCTCCAAATATTTTTCAGTCTCTCTTGTTTTCTCTATATCCTGCCATCCGGTCCAGCAGGTAGCCTAGTGGTTAGAGCGTTGGGCCAGTAACCGAAAGGTTGCTAGATAATAATCCCTGAGCTGACAAGTAAAAATCTGTTGTTATGCCCATGAACAAGGCAGTTAACCCACTGTCCCTAGGCCGTCATTGTAAATAAGAATTTGTTCTTAACTGACTTGCCTAGTTAAATAAAAAATCAGGCAGGTGAGCTCACCCTCCATTCCTCTCTCCCTCTCTCTTATTATCTCTAGCCTTCTGCCAGGTGAAACTCCCTCCCTCCCTCTTCATTACAATGCCAGGTGAGTTCTTACCCTCCATCACTTTCCAACTGTGCCATATGGCCAGGTGCGCCCAGTTCGGCCCAACCGACAGACCCGTTTAAATTGACAGCCAGAGGGCCACCCTGTCTCTGTAGAGGGATGCTGGGTACAGAGATGGAGAGGAGAGTACATAAACACATTTGATCTAACTTGATTCACACCCTGGACTCATACACAACAAATTCTCCAGTGTTGAATCAACTCTGAGAGGGTTTTATATCATTTGCATTCTAAACCGGACATGATTACAGGGCAACACCAAGCAAATTGACATGGGTATATATTCATTAAAATATTTAAGACCCACTACCACTGTCCATTACCTACAGTATATACATTTAATTGTTAGTGACCTACTACCAAATATTACTTAAATTGATACAGGACTCTCACTAATGGGTGCAGCAATTATAGCTACTTACAATGCATGCCTTAAAATAGGTAAATGAGCCAGCGATTCTTTCTCCTCCGTCAATATTTATCCACAATGCACCAAAATTTACAACATGCTGCAGTAAAGATATAGCAAAACAGAAATTCAGTACTTTATTGTTCATTTATATACAAAATATAATCAGCAATTGCTAATAGTGAATATTTCATTATTACTGACATTTTGTGTTTTATATCACTTGCACTTTGGGCCTTATCAAAGGCTTCTAATTTGATAGTGACTATAGGGCAAAACAGAAAAGTTTTAAACTTACTATCACTCTGATCTGTCTCCTATGTAATATATCATTGTACATTTATTGTTAATAGGGAACCACTACCACATATCACTTCAATTGGTACAGCACTCACACTAATGGGTGCAACAAATATAGCCACTTTCAAGACACGCCTCACAATATGTTAATGACGGAGACACACCAATACCTTACACCCAGCAGTATTTCAAATGTTTTTGCGCTCCGAAAATGCAGTATGGTACTGTATTCTGAATTACAGTAAATTATTTGTAGAATTCCCCCCCCAAAAATGTAAATTACTGTACTCTGTTGGGGTACAGCAATCTCACTCACAGGTGCAAAAAATATATCCGCATACGCCTTCAAATATTTCAATGAGGCAGACACTCATTCCCCGTCTACAACATGTTCCCATAATAAACCATAATTAATACTGTAAAACACGTTTACAGTATTTTACTGTGCTATCGATAGTCTATTACTGTTGAAATTACAGAAAGCTCTTAGTGTGCTGTAAAACAAATGTACAATATTTTTTATGTGTATTTAGATTATCCAGTATAATACTGTTGATTAGTACAGTGAGTTACTGATATAATTACAAAAACGGCTAACAATGTACCTAAACCAGGGGTGTCCAACTCATTCCATGGAGGCCCGACAGTCTGTTGTTTTTTTATTTCCTTTTAATTCATGCCCAAGTAAGACCTAAACAACCAAGTGATGTGAGTTCCTAAATAATCACTGACCTTAATTGATTGAGTACAGGGGAGGAGTGAACAGCTTTTATGAAAAAATACAATGGAATAAGTTTGACGCCTGTGACCAAGCCATCTAAACTGGAACAACCATTTCAGTAACGTGTACAATAAATCCAACTAGTAGATCGGATTAGTTTAGAAAAATGTATAGTACCAGTCCAAAGTTTGGACACACCTACTCATTCAAGGGTTTTTCTTTATTTTTACAATTTTCTATGTTGTACAATAATAGTGAAGACATCAAAACTATGAAATAACATATATGGAATAAAGTATTAAACAAAAAAGTGTTAAACAATCAATATATATTTTATATTTGAGAATCTTCAAAGTAGCCTCCCTTTGCATTGATGATAGCTTTGCACACTCTTGGCATCATCTCAACCAGCTTCATGAGGTAGTCACCTGGAATGCATTTCAATTAACAGGTGTGCCTTGTTAAAAGTTAATTTGTGGAATTTATTTAGTTCTTAATGTGTTTGAGCCAATCAGTTGTGTTGTGACAAGGTATGGGTGGTTTACAGAAGATAGCCCTATTTGGTAAAAAACCAAGTCCATATTATGGCAAGAACAGCTCAAATAAGCAAAGAGAAACGACAATCCATCATTACTTTAAAACATGAATGTCAGTCAATGTGGAAAATTTAAAGTGCAGTTACAAAAACCATCAAGCGCTATGATGAAACTGGCTCTCATGAGGACCGCCCCAGGAAAGGCAGACCCAGAGTTACCTCTGCTGCAGAGGATATGTTCATTAGAGTTACCAGCCTCAGAAATTGCAGCCCAAATAAATGCTTCACAGTTCAAGTAACAGACACATCTCAACATCAACTGTTCAGAGGAGACTGTGTGAATCTGGCCTTCATGGTTGAATTGCTGCAATGAAACCACTACTAAATTACACCAATAAGAAGAAGATACTTGATTGGGCCAAGAAACATGAGCAATGGACATTAGACTGGTGGAAATATGTCCTTTGGTCTAAATTTTAGATTTTTGGTTCCAACCGTTGTCTTTGTGAGACGCAGAGTAGGTGAACGGATGATCTCCCCATGTGTGGTTCCCACCGTGAAGCATGGAGGAGGAGGTGTGATGGTGTGGGGGTGCTTTGCTGGTGACACTGTCTGTGATTTATTTAGAAGTCAAGGCACACTTAACCAGCATGGCTACCACAGCGTTCTGCAGCGATACGCCATCCCATCTGGTTTGCGCTTAATGGGACTATCATCTATTTTTCAACAGGACAATGAAACAACACACCTCCAGACTATGTAAGGGCTATTTGACCAAGAAGGAGAGTGATGGAGTGCTGCATCAGATGACCTGACCTCCACAGTCACCCGACCTCAACCCAGTTGAGATGGTGAAGCTGGTTGAGAGAATGCCAAGAGTGTGCAAAGCTGTCATCAAGGGTGGCTACGTTGAAGAGTCTAAAAAAATACAATATATATTTTGATTCGTTTAATTAACACATTTTTGGTTACTACATGATTCAATATGTGTTATTTCAAAGTTTTGATGTCTTCACTATTATTCTACAATGTAGAAAATAGTACAAATAAAGAAAATCCCTTGAATGTGTAGGTGTGTCCAAACTTTTGACTGGTACTGTATGTTATTAATATTTGTGTAGCATAAGACTAATTAATTAATCAATGCAAAAACATAGACACTGAAACAAACAATTCAAAACATCTACACGTAATAGAGCATGCTTAGAAATATGAACACTATACATTTTACACAGAAATATCAACACTAGTAACACTGGTCAATTTGCACTGTACGCATAAATTATTTGTAACACATTTACTGTAGCTATATCCCTAATTTAGAAAGCAGTATGTTATTTCAAAGTGCTCCAGGTAGTCCATCAAAAATGAATAGCACATTTCTAATTAAATAAATAAACAATGAAATCCCCATACAGTCACAAATATATTTCCAATAACAAATATATTTCCATTTCCATTAGAAATCGTCCTCTTCGACTCTTGAGATTTGATTTATACAAACTCAAAGGGCTAGAGCCTACTTATCACTCTCTCTCGTTCTCTCTTCTCTCATGTCAGAGAGGTACAGAATGTATGTCACGCCCTGACTTTAGTTATCAGGGTCAGGGTGTGACAAGGGTGGTTTGTTTAGTTTTTGTATTGTCTAGGGGTTTTTGTCTTGTCTGTTTTTTTTTGGTTATCTATGGGGATTTTGTATTGTCTAGGGATATGTAGGTTTATGGTGGCCTGAATGGGTTCCCAATCAGAGACAGCTGTTTATCGTTGTCTCTGATTGGGGAGCCTATTTAGGTTGCCATTTTCCGACCGACCGACTACCCCAGGTTTTGTGGGTAGTCGGTCGGTCGGTCGGTCGGTCGGTCGGTTGTTTATTGTTTTGTTGGCGACATTGTTAAATAAACAAGTATGTACGCTCAAAACGCTGCGCCTTGGTCAACTCCTTTAAACGGCTGTGACAATGTAAGATTATTATAGACTTTAGCTATGCCAATGTATGTGTCTGTTAATATCCCCATATGTAGATATCTTAGAAATGTGATACATGATCGTGAAAGCTACCACTGACAGAGTAGATTAGTTCTCATTCATCAAGGTCCAGACTCTTAAAAATAATGGTGCAAGTTGGAATCAATTAAAGGTTCATCAGAGCGATGACATAAAACAACCATTGTGAGGTCTTTGAAGAACCATACAAAAAAACAAAACAAAATTACTAGACCTGTAGGGTTTTAAGCCTGATTCACCGACAAACTGAATTCAGAATGACTGCCATGGTTGCAAAGACTAAGTTATGAGACTACCTTAAACATCTTAAGTGGAACAACCATTTCAGTAACGCGTGCAATAAGTCTAAGTAAGAGATTGAAATAGTTTAGAAAAATCTGTTATTTATATTTGAGTAGCATAAGATTAATTAATGATGCAAAAACATAGATTAATGAATCATGCAATAGAGCATGCTGGGAAATACTGTATCATAATGATGGGTGTGATTTTGGTTCAACTGGTTATTAACATCAACACTGGGGTTATTTTACACTGCTTACTGTTAATTCTTCTCTTTACACTGTTAAATTTAACTCTTGAATCAACACTAGTTAACACTGGCCAATTTGCTGTGTGCTATGAAAGAGACACATCTGCAGGCTTCCATACATTTCAAAAACCTCTCAGAATTCTGAAGAACCGTAGATGCCACATCAAGAACCCCACACTTAACTCAAAAGTGATTTATCAGGCAACGGTTCTCCATAGAACCTTAAGAGCTGAAGAAGAACAATTTAAGAACCTTATTTTTATTTTGTTTACCTGACAGCGTTTAAAAATTGATAAAAATACGTCAGGCAAATTAGCAGAGAAGGGATTTGAAGAGTTAAGTTGTGGAGAGGGAAACTAGGTGGAAGGAGGGAACAGAGAGAGGGTTAAGGGAGGTTACGGTCTTGAACCACAGAGGCTGAATCCACAATCGACCCCTTTCGTTCCTTGATCCTTCGCCGCAGGCTCTTCTGTCGATCTGAGAAGATTGGACAGATGTATCCAAATGTGGCTCACAAGATGATAAGGTGGAGCCATTACCGAATTGCTTCTACCTATCCGATCCTTTCAGATCTGGGTGAAATGCCTATGGGGTTATTAGGTTTGGGTAGTCAGCAAGAGAAAGAGGTGGAGGAGATGCGGTAACAGTTGGTGTTTGCCTCCTGAGCCGTAGAGGAGCAGGGTCATTTCATAACCAAACACTCAGCCATGTTCCTTCACAGCATGATACTGAGTAGATTTGATTGATCACTACTGTTTGATTTGAGCCTTGTGCATTTCTTCACATTACAAAATGGAGGCACTGCACACACTCTTGTTACAATTTCTCTCTGTAAGTATCTGTCTCTACCACTGACAGAGTAAGATAGGTCTCATTCATCAAGGTCCAGAGGAGTCATGATATTATAAAACGCTCCCAGGCAACAAAATATATGAGATAGAGTGTTGAAACGCGGATTCCCCCATATACTGTATACTTTATTTTGCTAATAGATCTTTCTGTGCTAAATGGATATTCTCTCTCTCCTGCGCTCTCTCTCTCTCCATCTCAGATGGTAGGACTGCCTGCTGTGCTGCATATCTGAATGACTAAAGTATACAAGACTCCAACATCAAACACTTGGTTTAGAGGAAGCGGGTGATTAAATTAACATAAAGAAGCATCGTATCAACACACTGCTGTTGTAATCTTTGTCAAAAATGTAGGACACATACTGTAGACTCTCAATTACTCGTAGGCTAGATTAACATGATCTTAAACGGATGTAAGTATTATTCTATGTGGGTGCTGCAGTAAAAAATGTAAACACACCAGCTATCAAACAAGAAACTTGTAATGAACCAACGTCCCACACTGCAATACTGCTTAGGGAGTACATAAAATTAAAAACACACCTGACCCTAGTAATGCACTGCAAAACATTTCCTGTAAATTGTACAGTAACTTACTGGCAGAAAATGGCCAGTTACTGTATTTTCGCACAAAGTCCTGCAATAAGAGCTACCACGCTAATATGGGTGTAAACTCTTCACACTTGTGTTCTCTGGGTGTAACTGAATAGAATGATACCCCATTTTATTGATCCACAATCCATAGGTAAGGCTGTACAGTGAAATATACACTGAGTATACAAAACATGACATAGACTGAACAGGTGAATCCAGGTGAAAGCTATGATCCCTTATTGATGTCACTTATTAAATCCACTTCAATCACTGTAGATGAAGGGGAGGTGACAGGTTAAAGAAGTATTTTTAAGCCTTGAGACAATTGAGACATGGATTGTGTATGTGTGCCATTCAGAGGGTGAATGGGCAAGACAAAAGATGTAAGTGCCTTTGAACAGGGAATGGTAGTTTGTGTCAAGAACTACAACGCTGCTGGGTTTTCATGCTCAACAGTTTTCTGTGTGTATCAAGAATGGTCCACCACCCAAAGGACATCCAGCCAACTTAACACAACTGTGGGAAGCATTGAAGTTAACATGGGCCAGCATCCCTGTGGAATACTTTCAACACCTTGTGTAGTCCATGCCCCGATGAATTGTGGCTGTTCTGAATGAAAAGATGGGGGGCGGGATTGGTATACCCAGTGTAAGTATGCCCCTAATGCATTTATGAAGTCTAATACATCCACAGTGCAATTTCAACTGATTTGTTAGTTTCTGTCAAATGTACTAATTTAATTGTATTGAGTAAGTCACTGCTCACTCCTTGCTGCTGTTATGCTGGTGGATTTTGTGGTTTGATTGTGTTTATTTTGGGTCCTAGCGCTGGCTGGTTTCTAGACTGTGGTTGGGTTCTGGCTTGCTGCCTATAACTGTGTTGATCCTAACAAACCTTTTGATTCAATCTAACTAACTATCACTCCTTAACAGCTTCCATCCCCAAGCCATAAGACTGCTGAACAATTAATCAAAGCCATACAACACTCCTTCCGTGGCCTCCAACTGCTCTTAAACGCTAGTAAAACCAAATGCATGCTTTTCAACCGTTCGCTGCCTGCACCCGCACGCCCGACTAGCATCACCACCCTGGACGGTTCCGACCTAGAATATGTGGACATCTATAAGTACCTAGGTGTCTGGCTAGACTGCAAACTCTCCTTCCAGACTCATATCAAACATCTCCAATCCAAAATCAAATCAAGAATCGGCTTTCTATTCCGCAACAAAGCCTCCTTCACTCACGCCGCCAAACTTACCCTAGTAAAACTGACTATCCTACCGATCCTCGACTTCGGCGATGTCATCTACAAAATAGCTTCCAATACTCTACTCAGCAAACTGGATGCAGTTTATCACAGTGCCATTCGTTTTGTTACTAAAGCACCTTATACGACCCACCACTGCGACCTGTATGCCCTAGTCGGCTGGCCCTCGCTACATGTTCGTCGTCAGACCCACTGGCTCCAGGTCATCTACAAGGCTATGCTAGGTAAAGTGCCGCCTTATCTCAGTTCACTGGTCACGATGGCTACACCCACCCGCAGCACGCGCTCCAGCAGGTGTATCTCACTGATCATCCCTAAAGCCAAAACCTCATTTGGACGCCTTTCCTTCCAGTTCTCTGCTGCCTGCGACTGGAACGAATTGCAAAAATCTCTGAAGTTGGAGACTTTTATCTCCCTCAACAACTTTAAAAATCTGCTATCCGAGCAGCTAACCGATCGCTGCAGCTGTACATAGTCCATCTGTAAACTACCCACCCAATTTACCTACCTCACCCCCCATACTGCTTTTATTTATTTACTTTTCTGCTCTTTTGCACACCAGTATCTCTTCTTGCACATGATCATCTGATGATTTATCACTCCAGTGTTAATCTGCTAAATTGTAATTATTCGATTTATTGCCTACCTCATGCCTTTTGCACACATTGTATATAGATTCTCTTTTTTTTCTACCATGTTATTGACTTGTTTATTGTTTACTCCATGTGTAACTCTGTGTTGTCTGTTCACACTGCTATGCTTTATCTTGGCCAGGTCGCAGTTGCAAATGAGAACTTGTTCTCAACTAGCCTACCTGGTTAAATAAAGGTGAAATAAAAATAAAAAAAAAAAATTGACACACCCTTTGTTTTTACACTGCTGCTACTCGCTGTAGATTATCTATGCATTGTCACTTTACCCCTACCTACACATACAAATTAACTCGACTAACCTGTACCCCCACACATTAACTCAGTACCAACCCCCTGTATATAGCCTCGTTGTTGTAATTTTATTGTGCTACCTTTTTTTTTTACTTTAGTTTATTTAGTAAATCTTTTCATTACTCTATTTTCCTAAAACGGCATTGTTGGTTAAGGCCTTGTAAGTAAGCATTTCACGGTAAGGTCTACACCTGTTGTATTTAGCGCATGTGACGAATCCAATTGGATTTGATTGGTGGATTGATTGACTTTTAGCTGATTCCTCGCCAACCTACATTGAACAAAAATAAAAATGCTACATGCAACAATTTCAAAGATTTTACTGAGTTACAGTTCATATACGGTAATCAGTCAATTGAAATAAATTCATTAGGACCTAATCTATGGATTTCACATGACTGGGAATACGGATATGCATCAGTTGGTCTCAGATACTGTAAGAAAAAAGGTAGGGGCGTGGATCAGAAAACCAGTCAGTTTCTGGTGTGGCCTCCATTTGCCTCATGCAGCGTGACACATATCCTTCGCATAGAGTTGATCAGGCTGTTGTTGATTGTTGCCTGTGGAATGTTGTCCCACTCCTCTCCAATGGCTGTGTGAAATTGCTGGATTTTGGAAGGAACTGGAACACGCTGTCGTACACGTCTATCCAGAGCAATCCAAAAATGCTCAATGGGTGACATGTCTGGTGAGCATGCAGGCCATGGAAGCTCTGGGACATTTTCAGCTTCCAGGAATTGTGTAGAAATCCTTGCGACATGGGGCTCTGCATTATCATGCTGAAACAACATGAGGTGATGGCGGTGGATGAACAGCACGACAATTTTACATTACATTACATTTAAGTCATTTAGCAGACGCTCTTATCCAGAGCGACTTACAAATTGGTGCATTCACCTTATGATATCCAGTGGAACAACCACTTTACAATAGTGCATCTAACTCTTTTAAGGGGGGGGGGGATTAGAAGGATTACTTTATCCTATCCTAGGTATTCCTTAAAGAGGTGGGGTTTCAGGTGTCTCCGGAAGGTGGTGATTGACTCCGCTGACCTGGCGTCGTGAGGGAGTTTGTTCCACCATTGGGGTGCCAGAGCAGCGAACAGTTTTGACTGGGCTGAGCGGGAACTGTACTTCCTCAGAGGTAGGGAGGCGAGCAGGCCAGAGGTGGATGAACGCAGTGCCCTTGTTTGGGTGTAGGGCCTGATCAGAGCCTGAAGGTACGGGGGTGCCGTTCCCCTCACAGCTCCGTAGGCAAGCACCATGGTCTTGTAGCGGATGCGAGCTTCAACTGGAAGCCAGTGGAGAGAGCGGAGGAGCGGGGTGACGTGAGAGAACTTGGGAAAGTTGAACACCAGACGGGCTGCGGCGTTCTGGATGAGTTGTAGGGGTTTAATGGCACAGGCAGGGAGCCCAGCCAACAGCGAGTTGCAGTAATCCAGACGGGAGATGACAAGTGCCTGGATTAGGACCTGCGTCGCTTCCTGCGTGAGGCAGGGTCGTACTCTGCGAATGTTGTAGAGCATGAACCTACAGGAACGGGTCACCGCCTTGATGTTAGTTGAGAACGACAGGGTGTTGTCCAGGATCACGCCAAGGTTCTTAGCACTCTGGGAGGAGGACACAATGGAGTTGTCAACCGTGATGGCGAGATCATGGAACGGGCAGTCCTTCCCCGGGAGGAAGAGCAGCTCCGTCTTGCCGAGGTTCAGCTTGAGGTGGTGATCCGTCATCCACACTGATATGTCTGCCAGACATGCAGAGATGCGATTCACCACCTGGTTATCAGAGGGGGGAAAGGAGAAGATTAATTGTGTGTCGTCTGCATAGCAATGATAGGAGAGACCATGTGATTGGCCTCAGGATCTCATCACGGTATCTCTGTGCATTCAAATTGCCATCAATAAAATTTAATTGTGTTTGTTGTCTGTAGCTTATTCCTGTCCATAACATAACCCCACCGCCACCATGGGACACTGTTCACAATGTTGACATCAGCAAACCACTCGCCCACACGACGCCATACTGACATCTGCCCGGTACATTTGAAACCGGGATTCATATGAGAAGAGGACACTTCTCCAGCATGCTAGTTTAATTTAATTTATTTTGGGTAACAGACACATACAACAAAATGTACAATTTGGACCCAGAGGATGTCACTTAAAAGTATTTATTAAAACGCTTGTTTCCAAAGTGGTCCTCAATGGTAAAAACAATAACCCATATAATGATTAAAAGGCAAGACAAAATTACAAACAACCAGAAATACATGAATGTATATTGACATCCTAAAAAGTGGCACTATTCACAGCACTTTTCACTAACCTTAAAAATCAAACATTCATTTTACGTTCCTACATATTACCTATCATTCAAAGAAATACACTTGACCAGCAGTAGGGGGCACAAGAGGCAGTGAAGTGGTTTCTCTTACTTAGACAACCTTGTCCAAATCTATTTTTTCTTTGCTTGATGTTCAAGAGGAGGCTATTCCATAGACAAATGCCTGAATAGAAAAATGTGTTCCTCGCAGTACTGTTAACTCTTGGGATTTTACAAGACAAAACACTAGCTCTGGTATTGTAACTGTGTTGGTTATATACCATATCAATGTGGTTTTTCATATGACCTGGGGCACGATCATTTAAGATGTCAAACATATGATTAAGTTTAAGTTGGTCCACTCTGGACTCCAAAGGCAAAACCCCCCACACCCAGAACTCCTGTACCCCTATGTGCGTCCTAGGGGGGACATCATATACCTGATAACATCATTTTGCATGACCTGCATTCTCTTTTTCAGCTTTTCTTGATTGCCCACTATACCAAGCAGAGCAGGCATAATCAAAGTGACACTGAATCAAGGTTGAGAAAGCAGTTTCTTAACTTTGATGTTAAAATATCCAGTGTTACGATATATAAATGTCAATTTGTTCGCCATTTTAGAAATAATTTAGCAGCAATCAGTTTTCCAGAAAGGGATTGATATAGGAACACACCAAGATAAGTTACACTTGCAATTCCTTAGTCAGGGTCTCCTCTATGTAAAACTGTATGCTTCCCTGATACCAGTATGGCTGAGTCATCAGCATAAAGCAGGAGTTTGCACATTACTGTACCTGGCATATCATTAATGTGTATAAGAAATAAGAGGCCCTAAAATTGATCCCTGCGGTACTCCACGTGATATTTCTTTGGTCTCTGACAAAACATTGCCAATAATAAGAGAAGACTTCTTCTGAAGAGGAGGAGTAGGGATCGGACCAAAACGCAGCGGTTGATGAATACATGAAGATTTATTAAAGCAAGACGAAACACGATGAACACTTGGATAACTACAAAATAACAAACGACGTAGACCGACCTGAACATAAGAACTTACATAAACACGAAGAACGCACGAAACAGGTACAGACTAGCACAAACGATACAGTCCCGTGTGGTAACAAACACAAACACGGAAGACAATCACCCACAAACAAACAGTGAGAACAGCCTACCTTAATATGGTTCTCAATCAGAGGAAACGTCAAACACCTGCCCCTAATTGAGAACCATATCAGGCAACACATTTAACCCAACATAGAAACACATAACATAGACTACCCACCCAGCTCACGTCCTGACCAACTAAACAAAGCTAAACAAAGGAAAATAAGGTCAGGAACGTGACACAATCACGTAACCTCTCACTCCCACTCTGAGCCATTCAGTGTTGTAGTTTATGTATGTGTATGTATGTAGCTAGTGAGATAAGCTGTAGCATTAGCAATGTCTTTCAAAAGGAGACAACTCACAAATGTGGAAATTCTGGAGATTTTTCAAATTCTGACAATGAGTCTGAGTATGAAAGTCAGGAATCAGATTCTGACAGTGAGGAGCTGACCCCAAACCTTGTAGCCATTGAGAACCTTGAAAAGGAGGACTCCTTGTTCACTGATGAAGTCCCATGTCCCTTTGAAGATGCTGGTGGTGATGGAGGCAGACCGACAGTGGATGAAGTACAGGAGTTCTGTGGTAGCTGGAAGGCGACCAGCCATTTCACCAATCCTTGCCCTGCAGTTTGCTTTGATGAGTCCCAGTCTGGAGTGCAACGCCCCTTGCCATTTCCATCTGAGGCAGAGTGCTTCAAGTTGTTTCTGACAGAGGAGACTAATCACTACGCCTTGGAGCTACAGGAGATGAGAGAGCCAGGAATGAGGGGGAAACTCGCTAAATGGGTGACAACCACAATTAGTGAAATGTATCCCTTCATGGTGACAGTCCTTCTCATGGGAATAGTAAAGAATAACTCCCTAAGAGAATACTGGAGCACAGATCCTATGTTTGCAACTCCCTTCTTTGCCACCCTCTTTTCCCAAGACCGCTTCCTTGTTCTGCTGCGATGCCTGCATTTCATCGACAATACTATTGCCATCCTAAATGACCCGTTATACAAAATACAGTAAGTAATGTTCTTACCAACCGGACATCAGCATTTGGTCGGGTCTTTGTGGCATACAAAGACCTATGCATTGATGAGTCCCTGATGTTATGTGTAACAGTACTCTTCTTGCGTTGTGTACAATCAATCATCGACACAAACTCCAACTTGTAGCACCAATCATGGAGCTTTATTCTGATAGGAACAGCACAAAATTGCACGTCATGCAATGCACGGCTCACCATCCAACTCTGCACTCACACACTGTACAAAATATACGAACCCCCCCACCAGACACAGTAAGTTGCTAGCTAGTATTAGCGGGAATTCTCTACAACAAAATGCACAACAAATATTCACCAAAAAACGCTGCATCTTATGTGTGATGTTCGAATAACATTTACAAACAAATTGATATAAATTGTACATTTAAATCATCACTTGGGAGTATAAAAATCACTTTTGACGTACAGTGCTTTGCAACCAACAACTTACCGCTGGTTTGGTGCTTGTTCACTGGGACGATTCTAACTGACACATCCTCCCTCGTAAGCAAGCTACACAAACCAGCCAATATGATGCCATGTTGAGTAGGTGAAGGCAAAACAAAACTAAAACCAAAAACCCATTGGCTTAATAATAAAGTGGCAAGGGAAATCACCAATATAACCCTGTTACACTCCCCCCTGCTGAATTCCACTTGCAAAGAAAAATAATAACAATACAAAACGGCACTGTGCAAACATACCAGATACAGAGACACTCAACATATGTACAGAATAATCCAGAGAGAAAAAAAATTATATATATATTTTATACTACCTAATAGAGAAAACTAAAAGGTAAAGCTGTGTAAATCAAGGATGCAGACCCTGCTTTAAAACAGTCACTAAATATTCCAGTCATTAGACTATTCTCCTTGAGAATTAGAGTGAAAAGCAGTTGATCAATCCCCTTAGCCCTCATAGTTAAACATGCCTGTTACATGTTAAGTACACTCAGTGACTTTAAAACATCCAAGTATTAAAATAAACCACCATAAGAGACTTTATCATATCCGTCACATTACCATCCTGCAACCTCTAATCATGGTCACAATGATCTAAAAACAGAACAAATAAAAGATGTCAATACCATTGACCCTCTATTCAAATATTAACCTCAAGAGCTAACTTTCTGCTGATTCATAATCTCAATCAGTCTAGACAATGGTTTAAATAGTCTTCCTGCCCTTGACCTAATACAACCCTGAGTACCTGAGTACCTGCATAAGGAGTGACAGTGTTGTGTACTGTTGCAATAGTGGGTCTGTCAACACAGTCCGTGCATAACTGTGAAGAAGAAAGGTGACTGGCATTATCAGGTTGCGATGTACCGTCTTTTCCTGTCCCGTGGAGCTGTTCTGATTCTTAAAAGTGTGACTGTCAGCATTCAATCCAGTGACAAGGTAGACAGTATCCTCCCAAGGGTCAGCAAGCTTCCGCTTTCCTTGCTCCCCCTTGTTAGCCAGCAACACTCGATCCCCAATCTCCACTGGTGCTCCTCTGACTCTTCTGTAATAAAGGTCAGCATGCTTCTTCAACTGCTTCGCTGCACATGCCTGTGCCGTATTAATGGCTTCTTTCAGATCTCTCCTCAAAGACTGAACAAACTGGTCATAGTCGACAACTTCTGGGTTCTCCATGACAGAGCCAAAGACTATGTCGACAGGCAGTCTTGGGATCCTCCCAAACATTAGCAGGAAAGGGGCAAAGCCTGTGGTCTCGTGGATTGTACAATTGTACGCAAACGTGAGGGACTTCAGCGCCTGAGGCCATCTGTGCTTTGCTCTCATCGGCAGGGCCCGGATCATGTTTCCCAACATCCTATTCATCCTTTTGCAGAAACCCGTTCCGCATCGGATGGTACGGCGTGGTGTGAGACTTCTGAACACCTGCAACACTCAACAGTTTGGCTATTAAAGCGCTCTCAAAGTTGGCTCCTTGGTCTGAGTGTATACGGCGAGGCATCCTGTAGACTCAGAAATAGTTGTTCCACAACTGATGAGCTACTGACTTAGCAGACTGGTTCGGACACAAGAAGGCTTGAGCCAATTTGGTAAAGTGGTCAGTAACAACGAGCACATCCAAGGACTTGTTTGAAGAATCTTCTGCAGACCAAAAGTCTATGCACACTAGTTCAAGAGGCTCAGTTGTTATTATGCTCTCAAGAGGAGCTCTTCCTTCCGGATCAGGAGTCTTGCTCACGACGCATCTCCTGCAGCACTTCACACATGCTTTTACCTCCCTCTCCAGGCCATGTCTCTGTTGGCCCTGGTGGCCAGCTTCATCATGGACACCCTTCAACACCATTGCTTTCATGGAGGCAGGAACCACATACAGATACGTTTTCCTCTTTGTAACCACATTCTTCGAAACACGATACAGTACACCCATCTTCATGGTCAACTTGTCCCAACTTCTGAGAAGACACAAAACCTCAACACTCTCATGGGCACGCTCTCTCCGGGATGGTCTTCTCCCCCTCTCTACAAAGAAGATCACTCTGCTGATCACATTGTCATCACGCTGCTTACTTATCAGTAGATCGTGTGGCAGAACATCGACATCGGTCTGCTCTGATGGCATAAGCTGTGGCAACAGCAGTGCATGTGAGCCCACTTCGCCCACCCAGCACCTGTGTGAATGAAGAACAGCTGCAACTTCATGTCCTGATAAAGCACCAGATGAGGGGTCAAAAGTAGCCTGACAGCTAAGAGGCTTTGTCAAAGGGGTGGCTGGACCAGCGAAACACATCTTGCACTCTGTCTGTGCGCACAGCGTTAGCTTCAGCTAGTAAGGTCTCGTACGGGACCCTTGTCAGGCAATGGAGTGCACTGGGTCGTACGAAGGGCTCTCTGCTCAAAGCATCTGTAACAACATTTATTTTTCCAGGGATGTACTTGATGTCAAACTCGTATGGTGCCAGCTTGGCGACCCATCTCTGTTCACAAGCATCACGCTTTGCTTTGTTCAGAATGTATGTCAAGGGATTATTATCCGTCCATACAGTGAACTGCTGTCCCCGTAGCCAGTGGTGGAACTTGTCACAGATAGCCCATTTCATGGCAAAGAACTCGAGCCTGTGCGCAGGATACCTCGACTGCGCACAACTGAGGGACTTGCTCCTGAAGGCTACAGGTCTCGCTGTAGCTCCCTGTTCCTGCACCTGGGACAGCACAGCACCTAAGCCGTTGCTGGACGCATCCACCGAGAGTAGAAAGGGTTTGTTGAAGTTGGGGTGGGCCAACAAAACCTGGTCCAGTAAGGCTTGCATTAGCTGGAATAAGGCCTGTCTGCATTCTGTTGTCCAGTCGGCAGCCGTCAACTTCCTGACAGGTGAGCGTCGCTTCTTTTTCCAGCGAGGAGCTTTGTGTCCAGTAGTCAATCCAAAGAGAGGCTTTGCGATGTTCAAACACCCTTCAATGAACTGTTGATAATACACCACCATCCCAAGGAATGACCTCAATTTCTTCTGAGATGGAATGTCAGTGCAATCTTCCATCAGATCAGCTTCTGTTACTCCTGTAATGGCACTTACCTTCTCAGGGTCTGTAGCTACACCATCCGCACTAATGATATGCCCCAGAAACTCCACAGACCTCTGCAGAAAGTTACACTTTTTTGGCGCCAACTTCAGGTTGTGAGCCTTGAGACGCTCAAAAACCATTTCCATGCGCTGTATAGCCAGATCTTCAGTGGGCGCATAGACCAAGACATCATCAAGGTAACACAGCAGGCTAAGAAGGTTCTGATCCCCAAAAATGTTTAGCATCATCCTCATAAAGGTTGAGGACTATTACATAACCCCTGTGGCATATGATTGTTTTCGTACAATCCAAATGGCGACGTAAAAGCTGTGAATCTACGGTCATCCTCATGCACTTCCACATTGTAGTAGCCAGAGGTAAGGTCCATTGTCGAAAAAAAGCATTTCCACCTAAAGCGGCCAGCACGTCAGCCTGGTGAGGGAGTGGGTGAGCATCTTTGATAGTGCGAGCATTGAGCAAACGAAAATCAGTACAGAGTCTCAGGTCTCCAGACTTCTTCCATACAAGGACAAGGGGAGAGGCGAACTCACTACTAGACTTCCTTATGATTTCACGTTCTTCCATCTCATTCAATGCTTGCTTAATAAACTTCTCATAATGATTTGGTGAAAGGCATCGGTAGAGCATCCGAAAGGGTTTCTCATCACTCAGTTAAATGCGGTGAAGACATCCGGAAGCTTTTCCACAATCCAACTTGGCCCTGGAAAAAATGGACTGGTACTCAGCTATGAGCTGGATGAGTTTCTTCTTACCAGCAGGAGACACTTGACAGGAGTCGACATCAATATCAGTCAAACCTAAGTCACGTAAGACCGCTTGAACTGTCAGGTCCGTCAGTATCGTGAAGTTTTCTGGAACCGTCATCAGTCAGTGTCAAGTCATATTGGCAGTCAGCGAGTATATCAGCCGTTCTCTGCACTTGCTGCTGTAAAGCGGCTGAAGAACCATCGTTCACACACGAACAGTCAAAGTCCTCTAGAGCCATGCAAGGAAAGACATCGGCTAGACTGGCGTTTCGTCTCAATGTCACTGTCTTCTGAGAAGGGTTTATCACTCTAACAGGGAGCCACCCATCCCCCCGCAATAGAGCTACTGTCCTCCCTACCAGGATTGACCTTGGTGTTGACCTTGAACTGCTGGGCGCAATGAGAACAGCACTGCCCGCTGATAGATTCTGAGTGTTTCGTAGTCTGCCCCAGACTAAGTGCTCCTGCATAGGCTCTAGAGTCACAGCCCCTTTTAGTCTCACAGTTCCAACTTTGTCAGGTACTTCACTGTCTCTCCATCTCTCCACATTAGCCATCATGTTGATTAGCTTGCTCTCCTCACCCCCGTCACACACAGGAGTATAAACCCTCTTCCAGAGATCTCCATTAGTCTTCAGGTGGCGAATCAAGTGCTTTAGGAGATTGCTGCCCAAGATGAGGTCATCACTCTGTCCTTCAACCACCAGTGTAGGCATGGCATCTCTACATCTGTACACCTCCATCTCCAGCTCACATACTCCCAAAGGCCTCATCTTCAACCCACCACAACCAACCAAGACTACCTCTGTAGGACTCAATGATGTACTTTTCAACACTCCTGCCTGCATGCAACAGTTCAGGTAAGACCCTAGAGCTCAAGGTACAAGCCATGGACCCACTGTCAAGCATAGCTCTCACTTCTACTTCTCCTCCTATTAATACCTTGGCATAGAATAAATCATCATATGGGGAAAGTCTCTGTGTGTTCTGCATTATGATACTCTTCTGTCTCCATTCCGTCACAAACACTTTTATATACAGACTCCAAATCAACAGCTCTCACCGATGGGGACTCTACAAAAGGCCCAACACTCTCCCCTTCTACATGCAGGCCTATTAGTTTACCGCGAGCTGAGCAGTGATTACTGTAGGGATTCCACCAGCTGTGCTCAGAGCTGCGGCCTTGGGGCACTGAGAGCGTGCGTGGCCAGCTACATGACAAAGAAAGCAGAGGTGATTGGCCCTGCAGTGAAAGTAAGTATCATGTCCAGCATCCCCGCACACGTTACATGGCCCATTAGACTTCACTTTGCTCCTATTCCCTTTTTGGAACTGACGGTCAGACTGTTGTGGCCTCTGCTCCAGAACACGCTCCAGCATTGCAAGGATACGTTCCATCGGCTCAGCTGAGCCCTGAATAGTCTGGGCTGGGTAAGGCAACGCATTGGGTACTTCCATGTGGGGCCTCACAGCAGGCATGGTGATTGGAAAGACAGCATCAACTTCCTGCTTCATTGTTGCGATGGCTGGGGTCACCTTAGATAAGTGAGAGTACCTCTGCTCCCTCCTGTATTCATCCAATCTCTCATGAACATCTGCAGCGGTCCACTGCTGTAATGGCTTGCACTTAAAGATAAGCACCAGTTCAGCGTGAGGGCAATGTCTGATGAACATGACTGTGAGCTCACGAGATGGGTCTTCAATACTTTTTTTCTGTCTCTTTCGACAATCTTCAGCAACCTCCATAGCCCTGTTCAGTCTGAGCCAATATTCAAATGGTTGTTCATCAGTCAGAGGTAATATGGCATAAAAGTCAGCGAGGGGCATGTTTGAAAAAGCAGTGTCACTAAGTCAAAGATGGGACTCGGGCCTTTAGATAAATCATCAGAGGGATTGCTGCGTATGCCCACTTGAACAACATCGCGGGCCCTTCCCATAATTTCAACTGCTTGGTCCATCACAGATACGCACCTCTTACGCATGTAAACCATGACCATATCCTCCCACTCATGCACTGTGCACTTTTCAGAGCCATCCCCCCAAAAGTACACCGGTTCCCTGATATCAGACTTCAATACCAGGTTCAGGCCTGACACATCCATACTCCTAGAGCTGCATGCATTCCCCATAACATTGTCCCCAACATGTCCAACAATTGCCTTTGACTCCAAACAGGAGGCAATGTTCTCCCCAATGGAATGACCAATCTGCTGTACTATGTCTGCTATGAAATCCATGGAGACCTCCCCACTCCCTGTATTTGGAAAAACTCTTTCATACACATCCTTGGGCGTTTCCATGGGTAAACTATCATCAAAACTCCCAAAACCCTCCAGATTAGGCATAGGTGTAGAAGAAACTGGACTTTTGGCTGAACCCCTACCAACAGATGGTGACAGATTAAATGTCAGGAAACCCCTACCTCTCCCAACACATTCCATCTTACAATGGGAAATCAACACACTAATTAAAATGTAAATAGCAAAATATATATATATATTTTTTTACCTCACGTCAAAATCTACCCTATATCTAGTACACTGGTAAAACTCACCCTACTTATATCAGATATACAGTGGGGAGAACAAGTATTTGATACACTGCCGATTTTGCAGGTTTTCCTACTTACAAAGCATGTAGAGGTCTGTCATTTTTATCATAGGTACACTTCAACTGTGAGAGACGGAATCTAAAACAAAAATCCAGAAAATCACATTGTATGATTTTTAAGTAATTAATTAGCATTTTATTGCATGACATAAGTATTTGATACATCAGAAAAGCAGAACTTAATATTTAGTACAGAAACCTTTGTTTGCAATTACAGAGATCATACGTTTCCTGTAGTTCTTGACCAGGTTTGCACACACTGCAGCAGGGATTTTGGCCCACTCCTCCATACAGACCTTCTCCAGATCCTTCAGGTTTCGGGGCTGTCGCTGGGCAATACGGACTTTCAGCTCCCTCCAAAGATTTTCTATTGGGTTCAGGTCTGGAGACTGGCTAGGCCACTCCGGGACCTTGAGATGCTTCTTACGGAGCCACTCCTTAGTTGCCTTGGCTGTGTGTTGCGGGTCGTTGTCATGCTGGAAGACCCAGCCACGACCCATCTTCAATGCTCTTACTGAGGGAAGGAGGTTGTTGGCCAAGATCTCGCGATACATGGCCCCATCCATCCTCCCCTCAATACGGTGCAGTCGTCCTGTCCCCTTTGCAGAAAAGCATCCCCAAAGAATGATGTTTCCACCTCCATGCTTCACGATTGGGATGGTGTTCTTGGGGCTGTACTCATCCTTCTTCTTCCTCCAAACACGGCGAGTGGAGTTTAGACCAAAAAGCTCTATTTTTGTCTCATCAGACCACATGACCTTCTCCAATTCCTCCTCTGGATCATCCAGATGGTCATTGGCAAACTTCAGACGGGCCTGGACATGCGCTGGCTTGAGCAGGGGGACCTTGCGTGCGCTGCAGTATTTTAATCCATGACGGCGTAATGTGTTACTAATGGTTTTCTTTGAGACTGTGGTCCCAGCTCTCTTCAGGTCATTGACCAGGTCCTGCCGTGTAGTTCTGGGCTGATCCCTCACCTTCCTCATGTTCATTGATGCCCCACGAGGTGAGATCTTGCATGGAGCCACAGACTGAGGGTGATTGAATCGTCATCTTGAACTTCTTCCATTTTCTAATAATTGCGCCAACAGTTGTTGCCTTCTCACCAAGCTGCTTGCCTATTGTCCTGTAGCCCATCCCAGCCTTGTGCAGGTCTACAATTTTATCCCTGATGTCCTTACACAGCTTTCTGGTCTTGGCCATTGTGGAGAGGTTGGAGTCTGTTTGATTGAGTGTGTGGACAGGTGTCTTTTATACAGGTAATGAGTTCAAACAGGTGCAGTTAATACAGGTAATGAGTGGAGAACAGGAGGGCTTCTTAAAGTAAAACTAACAGGTCTGTGAGAGCCGGAATTCTTACTGGTTGGTAGGTGATCAAATACTTATGTCATGCAATAAAATGCAAATTAATTACTTAAAAATCATACAATGTGATTTTCTGGATTTTTGTTTTAGATTCCGCCTCTCACAGTTGAAGTGTACCTATGATAAAAATTACAGACCTCTACATGCTTTGTAAGTAGGAAAACCTGCAAAATCGGCAGTGTATCAAATACTTGTTCTCCCCACTGTACGTTAGAATTGCAAATAAACAAGTAACACAAGTTATATCGTTTATCTGTGTAGAGAAAGTCTCAACCAGAGAAATCATACATTTCGATAATAAAACGTTGCAGTAGCGCCCTCTTGAGGCGAAATGTGATATTGCCATAAACTGCAACAGCAACGTCTTAACTGATTCTTCAACGGCAACCACGGCGAAGTTCTGAGATGGAAATCCAGCGAAGGATGATCCGATCCAGAAGAACGGTCACGGCACCACTGTAACAGTACTCTTCTTGCGGTGTGTACAATCAATCATCGACACGAACTCCAACTTGTAGCACCACTCATGGAGCTTTATTCTGATAGGAACAGCACAAAATTGCACGTCATGCAATGCACGGCTCACCATCCAAATCTGCACTCACGCACGCTGGTTTGGTGCTTGTTCACTGGGCATGTAGTTACCAAAATAATACAATTACAATATACAATTTAATATCTTAAACAATGTACCTGATAGGAACAGCACAAAATTGCACGTCATGCAATACACGGCTCACCATCCAACTCTGAACTCACGCACTGTACAAAATATACGAACCCCCCCCACCAGACACAGTAAGTTGCTAGCTAGTATTAGCGGAAATTCCCTACAACAAAATGCACAACAAATATTCACCAAAAACGCTGCATCTTATGTGTGATGTTCGAATAACATTTACAAACAAATTGATATAAATTGTACATTTAAATCATCACTTGGGAGTATAAAATCACTTTTGACGTACAGTGCTTTGCAACCAACAACTTACCGCTGGTTTGGAGCTTGTTCACTGGGACGTTTCTAACTGAAACATCCTCCCTCGTAAGCAAGCTACACAAACCAGCCAATAAGATGCCATGTTGAGTAGGTGAAGGCAAGACAAAACTAAAACTTAACAATAAAGTGGCAAGGGGAATCACCAATATAACCATGTTTTATATGGAAATGTAGGCTGGCATTCGGTCAAGTTCTTTGACCGAAAAATCTAACCAGACTCTGTGCTTGACTATAACCTCAAAATGGGGGCAGTGGATAAGGCGGACATGATAAACAGCTTTGTGGAATGCAGTCTGAAAACAAAGATATTTCATCAACACTGCTGGTGTTATTGGCAAAAATAGTTCACTGAGCAAAGGTATTTTTTGTAATTGGACATACAGTTCACATATAAATACTATTATTTACATTTACATTTAAGTCATTTAGCAGACGCTCTTATCCAGAGCGACTTACAAATTGGTGCATTCACCTTATGATATCCAGTGGAACAACCACTTTACAATAGTGCATCTAACTCTTTTAAGGGGGGGAGGGTTAGAAGGATTACTTTATCCTATCCTAGGTATTCCTTAAAGAGGTGGGGTTTCAGGTGTCTCCGGAAGGTGGTGATTGACTCCGCTGACCTGGCGTCGTGAGGGAGTTTGTTCCACCATTGGGGTGCCAGAGCAGCGAACAGTTTTGACTGGGCTGAGCGGGAACTGTACTTCCTCAGAGGTAGGGAGGCGAGCAGGCCAGAGGTGGATGAACGCAGTGCCCTTGTTTGGGTGTAGGGCCTGATCAGAGCCTGAAGGTACGGAGGTGCCGTTCCCCTCACAGCTCCGTAGGCAAGCACCATGGTCTTGTAGCGGATGCGAGCTTCAACTGGAAGCCAGTGGAGAGAGCGGAGGAGCGGGGTGACGTGAGAGAACTTGGGAAAGTTGAACACCAGACGGGCTGCGGCGTTCTGGATGAGTTGTAGGGGTTTAATGGCACAGGCAGGGAGCCCAGCCAACAGCGAGTTGCAGTAATCCAGACGGGAGATGACAAGTGCCTGGATTAGGACCTGCGCCGCTTCCTGCGTGAGGCAGGGTCGTACTCTGCGAATGTTGTAGAGCATGAACCTACAGGAACGGGTCACCGCCTTGATGTTAGTTGAGAACGACAGGGTGTTGTCCAGGATCACGCCAAGGTTCTTAGCACTCTGGGAGGAGGACACAATGGAGTTGTCAACCGTGATGGCGAGATCATGGAACGGGCAGTCCTTCCCCGGGAGGAAGAGCAGCTCCGTCTTGCCGAGGTTCAGCTTGAGGTGGTGATCCGTCATCCACACTGATATGTCTGCCAGACATGCAGAGATGCGATTCACCACCTGGTTATCAGAGGGGGGAAAGGAGAAGATTAATTGTGTGTCGTCTGCATAGCAATGATAGGAGAGACCATGTGAGGATATGACAGAGCCAAGTGACTTTGGTGTATAGCGAGAATAGGAGAGGGCCTAGAACAGAGCCCTGGGGGACACCAGTGGTGAGAGCACGTGGTGCGGAGACAGATTCTCGCCACGCCACCTGGTAGGAGCGACCTGTCAGGTAGGACGCAATCCAAGCGTGGGCCGCGCCGGAGATGCCCAGCTCGGAGAGGGTGGAGAGGAGGATCTGATGGTTCACAGTATCAAAGGCAGCCGATAGGTCTAGAAGGATGAGAGCAGAGGAGAGAGAGTTAGCTTTAGCAGTGCGGAGCGCCTCCGTGACACAGAGAAGAGCAGTGTCAGTTGAATGACTAGTCTTGAAACCTGACTGATTTGGATCAAGAAGGTCATTCTGAGAGAGATAGCAGGAGAGCTGGCCAAGGACGGCACGTTCAAGAGTTTTGGAGAGAAAAGAAAGAAGGGATACTGGTCTGTAGTTGTTGACATCGGAGGGATCGAGTGTAGGTTTTTTCAGAAGGGGTGCAACTCTCGCTCTCTTGAAGACGGAAGGGACGTAGCCAGCGGTCAAGGATGAGTTGATGAGCGAGGTGAGGTAAGGGAGAAGGTCTCCGGAAATGGTCTGGAGAAGAGAGGAGGGGATAGGGTCAAGCGGGCAGGTTGTTGGGCGGCCGGCCGTCACAAGACGCGAGATTTCATCTGGAGAGAGAGGGGAGAAAGAGGTCAAAGCACAGGGTAGGGCAGTGTGAGCAGAACCAGCGGTGTCGTTTGACTTAGCAAACGAGGATCGGATGTCGTCGACCTTCTTTTCAAAATGGTTGACGAAGTCATCAGCAGAGAGGGAGGAGGGGGGAGGAGGGGGAGGAGGATTCAGGAGGGAGGAGAAGGTGGCAAAGAGCTTCCTAGGGTTAGAGGCAGATGCTTGGAATTTAGAGTGGTAGAAATTGGCTTTAGCAGCAGAGACCGAAGAGGAGAATGTAGAGAGGAGGGAGTGAAAGGATGCCAGGTCCGCAGGGAGGCGAGTTTTCCTCCATTTCCGCTCGGCTGCCCGGAGCCCTGTTCTGTGAGCTCGCAATGAGTCGTCGAGCCACGGAGCAGGAGGGGAGGACCGAGCCGGCCTGGAGGATAGGGGACATAGAGAGTCAAAGGATGCAGAAAGGGAGGAGAGGAGGGTTGAGGAGGCAGAATCAGGAGATAGGTTGGAGAAGGTTTGAGCAGAGGGAAGAGATGATAGGATGGAAGAGGAGAGAGTAGCGGGGGAGAGAGAGCGAAGGTTGGGACGGCGCGATACCATCCGAGTAGGGGCAGTGTGGGAAGTGTTGGATGAGAGCGAGAGGGAAAAGGATACAAGGTAGTGGTCGGAGACTTGGAGGGGAGTTGCAATGAGATTAGTGGAAGAACAGCATCTAGTAAAGATGAGGTCAAGCGTATTGCCTGCCTTGTGAGTAGGGGGGGAAGGTGAGAGGGTGAGGTCAAAAGAGGAGAGGAGTGGAAAGAAGGAGGCAGAGAGGAATGAGTCAAAGGTAGACGTGGGGAGGTTAAAGTCACCCAGAACTGTGAGAGGTGAGCCATCCTCAGGAAAGGAACTTATCAGGGCGTCATGCTCATTGATGAACTCTCCAAGGGAACTTTTTCAAAAGCCTATTATAATGTAATAAGGCACTTACTTTGATAGAAACACAGTCTGGATTTGAACCAGGGTGTCTGTAGTTACACCTCTAGCACTGAGATGCTGTACCTTAGACCACTGCGCCACTTGGGAGTCATAAGGACAAGGTAGCTTAAAAATAAAAATACAACATAAACATACTTCTCAGACACAATTAGTGTAACGGATGTGAAATGGCTAGCTAGTTAGCGGGTACGCGCTACTAGCGTTTCAATCAGTTACGTCACTTGCTCTGAAACCTAGAAGTAGTGTTGCACCTTGCTCTGCAAGGGCCGCGGCTTTTGTGGAGCGATGGGTAACGACGCTTCGTGGGTGACTGTTGTCGATGTGTGCAGAGGGTCCCTGGTTCGCGCCCGTGTCAGGGCGAGGGGACGGGACGTAAAGTTATACTGTTACATTGATGCTGTTGACCCGGATCACTGGTTGCTGCGGAAAAAGGAGGAGGTTGAAAGGGGGGTGAGTGTAACGGATGTGAAATGGCTAGCTAGTTAGCGGGTACGCGCTAGTAGCGTTTCAATCAGTTACGTCACTTGCTCTGAAACCTAGATGTAGTGTTGCACCTTGCTCTGCAAGGGCCGCGGCCTTTGTGGCGCGATGGGTAACGATGCTTCGTGGGCGACCGTTGTTGATGTGTGCAGAAGGTCCCTGGTTCGCGCCCGTGTCGGCGCGAGGGGACGGTTTAAAGTTATACTGTTACATTAGCATTGTTTTACAGCGCTAATAGAAGAATGTTGCTAGCTATATAAGCACAATTGAATATAACAGCATAAAGGTTATGCAATGAGGAACTTTACCTCGCGTGTACGCGGTTATAAGGAATATACACAAATATAAGGCAGGTTGGATTAATTTGCATACATCTGCCCTCACCCACCTGGACAAAATGAATACCTACTGTATGTAAGAGTGCTGTTTATCGACTACTCTTCAGCAATCAACACCATAGTCCCCTCCAAGCTCTAGTGATGCTACGTTTGATACTGGAGCTCCAAGGCATGCGTCAAAATCAATAAGCAGCTAACTTCGAAGCAGTGTGCTGATGCAGGTATCACTTTATCAAATGTAAGTCATCAATGACGTCCAAAGCTTTGTTTGATCATGTGCTTTTTCAAACCGTGTTATGCAAAATGCGAGATCCCACGGATTTCAACGTGGTTGAGGACAAAAAAAACAGCCCTGGACATTGATGCAGACCTGCCCACCGCAACCGGACCGCGGATACTCCACTGCCCCACCCCGCCGACATACGCAAGCACACACACCAGCCCCTAATACCAGCCCCTAATAACACTGCCTAGTTGCATCACAGCTATTGTACACTAATGCAGTACTATTTTCTGAGTGCTACAGAACATATACTAAATTATCATGATTAAACAACATCCTATCATCTGAAGCCTAGAATAAAACAGAGGAAGTATAATAGCTAGAATACTAACTGAGACAGAAGCAGACATCATATTTTCCAAGTAGTATTATTATCTACAAAAAAATTACAGTGAACAACACTGGTGTCCTCTGCTGTCAGTGGGCTTGGCAAATGCCATACAAATTGAACAGTATAAAGCATGGCTTTCTTCACTGTATGATAGCCACTTCAGAATGGTGCCCTCCTTAAAACAGAAAACCTTCTGTACCACAGGTATTATTTTTTTTGAGGGTGGAAACAAGAAAAACATGTTTTGGTTGTCTGACTTGTGTCTCCTGAAATAATCAAACGTTTTAGGTGGCATCCTGGCTCTCCCTGACTCTCTCTTCCACTGCAGCTGAACTGGGCATATCATCAACTTGGATATGAATGAATAAACGAATTAATTACACTATTTTGACAAAATACAAACAATACAATACCATTTGACATACACAAAATTAATAATTTATCATGAGAGGGCCAAAACAATATTTAGTAATGCTGCATACTTCAAGAAAGGTTAAAATCTCACCTTTCTGGTGAAAATTGTTCTAAATTGCTGAAGTGTAGTCACTTTTGAGGACTCAATACATTGTAAATATATGCTGAAAATACGAAACTATGAAATATCATATATGATGTAGTTCCAATTCAACAAAGGTTGAGGAATGGCTGTCATTATGTTATTGATACAGTTAGTTTGATGTTGTGTTATATATGTGTCGTTCCCTGACCTGGTTTCCCTTTGCCTATTGTTTAACATTTTTATCAAGCCGGCACAGGTTGACCAGCCTACCAGGAATTCTCCCGTTGCTCCAGATTGCAAGTCCACTACTGCCCTTATAACATAAACTGTATAAATCCACAGCACACTTTTATAATCAATAGTTGTATACTCTCATCATTACAGCCCACTTTTCTTAACGATTTAAGACTGGGCATAATAGGCTACTGTTCTGATAACATAAACCTGTCCACAGCCGTACAAATAAATATTCAGAGAATCTCTCCTGACATATACTGGACACCATACTTACAGTGCATTCGGAGGGTATTCAGACCCCTTATATTTTTCAACATTTTGTTACGTTACAGCCTTATTCTAAAATTGATTAAAATTATTTTCCCCCCTCATCAAGCATCATAAATACATTTTATTTGATAAGATGATTATACCATTGTGTAGCTATGAGTCTCTACTTTTATCCAATGTAAAAAACACAATTTCAAGACCAAATCCAGGTGGTGAGCCACATTTTTCGGCACAATTTGGTAAAAGCGTTGAAGGCTTCAGAAAGACTTGTTTTCCCATCACTTCCAAGCTCACCACCAAGCTCAGGACCCTGGGACTGAACACCTCCCTCTACAACATCTGAGAATGTAATGCAATGGCCTGAAACTCGTGGTTTTGGCACATTAGGCCAACATGTCAAATTATGCTGGCTTGCAAGGTGATGCATAATTCCTATTGGAATTTGTATTCACCTGCAACCGGCATTCAGAATGACTGACAGGGATTGAAAACCCAAGCTATGAGACTACCTAAAGCGTCTAAACTGGAACAACCATTTCAGTAGGGTGCAATTTATCCAAGTAACATATTGGATTCATTTAGGAAATATTTGTAATATATATTTGAGTAGCAAAAGATGAATTCATTAAATAATCAATCAAAGTACAAAACATACATATCGAAACAAACATTTCTAAAAACCAACTTGCAATAGAGAATCCTGGGAAATGTGAAAATTATGTGGTTTGGTTTGGTTAATGATGTGGTTTGGTTAAAAGTGATGTGTATGAGTTTCAGGCCCCAATATTATGGTAAAACTAGGCCTTCAAAATAAGGCCTTATGAAATACATATGGTATTGTGTTAAATCATTTAAAAAAATTAAGGATAACATATTCGCTCAGGATCTCACTTGAAGTCCATAGGACTAAAAATGGATGAATCCAACAAATACTGTAACTGTACAACTTGCGCAAAGGCAAGGTCACTCTGGAAGTATTTGAATAAGGTTTTACACTAAGCAGTATGTTAATTTAACACTGTTCCAGTGTCTATATGATTCCACAGACACAAGACCCAGTGTTGATTTAACACTCTCTGTAGTATTTTTTAACACCGGGGAATTCCGGTGTCTAGACAGACACGCACGCACAAACACCTGTCTTTCTGTCTGAGATTGCCTCTGTTAAGTTTGTTTTTTGACAACGCAAATGAGTTACTGTTGGAAATTGAACTCCAAATGATTCCCTCACACACATTTTAGATGGGCATGTTTATTGGCTGCTGTTTCAGTCAAAGTAATTTTAAATCCAGGCCACAGTGTTATTTCCCAAGGAGATGAAGAGAGATAGTGGGTATTACATACGTGTCTAAATCAAATCAAATCAAATCAAATTTTATTAGTCACATACACATGGTTAGCAGATGTTAATGCGAGTGTAGCGAAATGCTTGTGCTTCTAGTTCCGACAATGCAGTAATAACCAACAAGTAATCTAACCTAACAATTCCACAACTACTACCTTATACACACACACAAGTGTAAAGGGATAAAGAATATGTACATAAAGATATATGAATGAGTGGTGGTACAGAATGGCATGGCAAGATGCAGTAGATGGTATAGAGTACGGTATATACATATGAGATGAGTACTGTAGGGTATGTAAACATAAAGTGGCATAGTTTAAAGTGGCTAGTGGTACATGTATTACATAAAGATGGCAAGATGCAGTAGATGATATAGAGTACAGTATATACATATGAGATGGGTAATGTAGGGTATGTAAACATTATATTAAGTGGCATTGTTTAAAGTGGCTAGTGGTACATTTTTACATAATTTCCATCAATTCCCATTTTTAAAGTGGCTGGAGTTGAGTCAGTATGTTGGCAGCGGCCGCTAAATGTTAGTGGTGGCTGTTTAACAGTCTGATGGCCTTGAGATAGAAGCTGTTTTTCAGTCTCTCGGTCCCTGCTTTGATGCACCTGTACTGACCTCGCCTTCTGGATGATAGCGGGGTGAACAGGCAGTGGCTTGGGTGGTTGTTGTCCTTGATGATCTTTATGGCCTTCCTGTGACATCGGGTGGTGTAGGTGTCCTGGAGGGCAGGTAGTTTGCCCCCGGTGATGCGTTCTGCAGACCTCACTACCCTCTGGAGAGCCTTACGGTTGTGGGCGGAGCAGTTGCCGTACCAGGCGGTGATACAGCCCGACAGGATGCTCTCGATTGTGCATCTGTAGAAGTTTGTGAGTGCTTTTGGTGACAAGCCGAATTTCTTCAGCCTCCTGAGGTTGAAGAGGCGCTGCTGCGCCTTCTTCACAACGCTGTCTGTGTGGGTGGACCAATTCAGTTTGTCCGTGATGTGTACACCGAGGAACTTAAAATTTTCCACCTTCTCCACTACTGACCCGTCGATGTGGATAGGGGGGTGCTCCCTCTGCTGTTTCCTGAAGTCCACAATCATCTCCTTTGTTTTGTTGACGTTGAGTGTGAGGTTATTTTCCTGACACCACACTCCGAGGGCCCTCACCTCCTCCCTGTAGGCCGTCTCGTCGTTGTTGGTAATCAAGCCTACCACTGTAGTGTCATCCGCAAACTTGATGATTGAGTTGGAGGCGTGCATGGCCACGCAGTCGTGGGTGAACAGGGAGTACAGGAGAGGGCTCAGAACGCACCCTTGTGGGGCCCCAGTGTTGAGGATCAGCGGGGTGGAGATGTTGTTACCTACCCTCACCACCTGGGGGCGGCCCGTCAGGAAGTCCAGGACCCAGTTGCACAGGGCGGGGTCGAGACCCAGGGTCTCGAGCTTGATGACGAGTTTGGAGGGTACTATGGTGTTAAATGCTGAGCTGTAATCGATGAACAGCATTCTCACATGGGTATTCCTCTTGTCCAGATGGGTTAGGGCAGTGTGCAGTGTGGTTGCGATTGCGTCGTCTGTGGACCTATTGGGTCGGTAAGCAAATTGGAGTGGGTCTAGGGTGTCCGGTAGGGTGGAGGTGATATGGTCCTTGACTAGTCTCTCAAAGCACTTCATGATGACGGAAGTGAGTGCTACGGGGCGGTAGTCGTTTAGCTCAGTTACCTTAGCTTTCTTGGGAACAGGAACAATGGTGGCCCTCTTGAAGCATGTGGGAACAGCAGACTGGGATAAGGATTGATTGAATATGTCCGTAAACACACCAGCCAGCTGGTCTGCGCATGCTCTGAGGACGCGGCTGGGAATGCCGTCTGGGCCTGCAGCCTTGCGAGGGTTAACACGTTTAAATGTTTTACTCACCTCGGCTGCAGTGAAGGAGAGCCCGCAGGTTTTGGTAGGGGGCCGTGTCAGTGGCACTGTATTGTCCTCAAAGCGGGCAAAAAAGTTGTTTAGCCTGTCTGGGAGCAAGACATCCTGGTCCGTGACGGGGCTGGTTTTCTTTTTGTAATCCGTGATTGACTGTAGACCCTGCCACATACCTCTTGTGTCTGAGCTGTTGAATTGCGACTCGATTTTGTCTCTGTACTGGGACTTAGCCTGTTTGATTGCCTTGCGGAGAGAATAGCTACACTGTTTGTATTCGGTCATGCTTCCGGTCACCTTGCCCTGGTTAAAAGCAGTGGTTCGCGCTTTCAGTTTCACGCGAATGCTGCCGTCAATCCACGGTTTCTGGTTTGGGAATGTTTTAATCGTTGCTGTGGGTACGACATCGTCAATGCACTTCCTAATGAACTCGCTCACCGAATCAGCATATTCGTCAATATTGTTGTTGGACGCAATGCGGAACATATTCCAATCCGCGTGATCGAAGCAGTCTTGAAGCGTGGATTCAGATTGGTCGGACCAGCGTTGAACAGACCTGAGCGCGGGAGCTTGTTGTTTGAGTTTCTGTTTGTAGGCTGGAATCAACAAAATGGAGTCATGGTCAGCTTTTCCGAAAGGGGGGCGGGGGAGGGCCTTATATGCGTCGCGGAAATTAGTATAACAATGATCTAGGGTTTTTCCAGCCCTGGTAGCACAATCGATATGCTGATAGAATTTAGGGAGTTTTGTTTTTAGATTAGCCTTGTTAAAATCCCCAGCTACGATGAATGCAGCCTCAGGGTGTGTGGTTTCCAGTTTACAAAGAGTCAGATAAAGTTCGTTCAGGGCCATCGATGTGTCTGCTTGGGGGGGAATATATACGGCTGTGATTATGATTGAAGAGAATTCCCTTGGTAGATAATGCGGTCGACATTTGATTGTGAGGAGTTCTAGATCAGGTGAACAGAATGACTTGAGTTCCTGTGTGTTGTTATGATGATCACACCACGTCTCGTTAATCATAAGGCATACCCCCCCGCCCCTCTTCTTACCGGAAAGATGTTTGTTTCTGTCGGCGCGATGCATGAAGAAACCAGCTGGCTGCACCGACTCCGTTAGCGTCTCTTGAGTTAGCCATGTTTCCGTGAAGCAGAGCACGTTGCAATCCCTGATGTCTCTCTGGAATGCTACCCGTGCTCGGATTTCGTCAACCTTATTGTCAAGAGACTGGACATTGGCGAGTAGTATGCTAGGGAGTGGAGCGCGATGTGCCCGTCTCCGAAGCCTGACCACGAGACCGCCTCGTTTGCCCCTTTTTCGGCGTCGCACAGGGTCGCCGGCTGGGATCAGATCCATTGTATTGGGTGGAAGGCAAAACACTGGATCCGTTTCGGGAAAGTCATATTTCTGGTAGGAACGATGATGAGTTGACGTTAATCGTATATTCAGTAGTTCCTCCCGACTGTATGTAATGAAACCTAAGATTACCTGGGGTACCGATGTAAGAAATAACACATGAAAAAACAAAATACTGCATATTTTCCAAGGAACGCGAAGCGAGGCGGCCATCTCTTTTCGGCGCCGGAAGTCTACAGCATATCATGGACATATTAGAGACCACATTCAATACATTTCTGCCAGCATAAGTCCATAATCAAAATTAAAGGCGCAACAGCACCTCTTCAACCTCAGGAGGCTGAAGAAATTCGGCTTGGCCCCTAAGACCCTCACAAACTTTTACAGATGCACAATTGAGAGCATCCTGTCGGGCTGTATCACTGCCTGGTACGGCAACTGCACCGTCCGCAACCGCAGAGCTCTCCAAAGGGTGGTGCGGTCTGCCCAACTCATCACCAGGACACCTACAGCATCCGATGTCACAGGAAGGCCAAAAAGATCATCAAGGACATTAAATCAGGGGCTCCCGAGTGGTGCAGCAGTCTAAGGCACTGCATCTCAGTCACTACAGACGACCTAGTTCAAATCCAGGCTGTATCACATCCGGCTGTGATTTTGGGGGTCCCATAGGGCAGCACACAATTGGCCCAGCATTTTCCAGGTTTGGCCGGGGTAGGCCGTCATTGTAAATAAGAATTTGTTCCTCACTGACTTGCCGAGTTAAATAAAGGTTACACAACCACCCGAGCCACTGCCTGTTCACCCTGCTATTATCCAGAAGGCGTACAGGTGCATCAAAGCTGGGACCAAGAAACTGAAAAAAAGCTTCTATCTCAAGGCCATCAGACTGTTAAATAGCCATCACTAGCCAGCTACCACCTGGTAGCCACTTTTAATAATGGAACACTAGTCATTTTAATAATGTTTACATCCTGCTTTACTCATTTCATATGTACAGTGGAGCAAAAAGGTATTTAGTCAGCCACCAATTGTGCAAGTTCTCCCACTTAAAAAGATGAGAGAGGCCTGTAATTTTCATCATAGGTACACTTCAACTATGACAGACAAAATGAGAAAAAAAATCCAGAAAATCACATTGTAGGATTTTTTATGAATTTATTTGCAAATTATGGTGGAAAATAAGTATTTGGTCACCTACAAACAAGCAAGATGTTTCATTTCCCATCTTTCTTCCATTTAAAGGGGTATCAACCAGATTCCTTTTCCAATGGTTTCCTCAGGCTGTGACCAGGCTTTAGACATAGTTTCAGGCTTTTATTTTGAAAAATGAGCGAGATTTTTCAAAACTAGTCAGGTGTCCTTTGATTAGTTCCTGTGCGCGAGAGGGGTAGCTCTCCATTTTCTTTCTCTCTTTTATTGAATAGGTTACGGTCCGGTTGAAATATTATCGATTATGTATGTTAAAAACAACTGATTGATTATAAAAAACATTTGACATGATTCTACGAACATTACGGATACTTTTTGGAATTTTCGTCGAACGGAACGAGGCTGTAGTTTTCTGAACATAACGCGTAACCCATGGCATTTTTTTGTTATAAAAGTAATATTTATCGAACAAAAATAACATTTATTGTGTAACTGGGAGTCTTGTGAGTGCAAACATCCGAAGATTATCAAAGGTAAGCGATTAATTTTATTGCTTTTCTGACTTTCGTGACCATGCTAATTTGGGGCTAGCTGTTCTAGCATTGATTGATACACTCACAAAATCTTGGATTGCTTTAGCTGTAAAGCATATTTTCAAAATCTGACACGATAGGTGGATTAACAACAGGCTAAACTGTGTTTTGGTATATTTCACTTGTGATTCCATGATTTTAAATATTTTTAGGATTATTTTTGAATTTGGCGCTCTGCAATTCAGCGGTTGTTTAGGAAAATGATCCCGCTAAAGGGATCCGTAGCGCAGAGAGGTTAACTTCTCTAGGATATGTGGGATGCTACCGTCCCACAAAATATAAAACATGCATTACCTTTGACGAGATTCTTTTGTTGGCACTCCAATATGTCCCATAAACATCACAAATGGTCCTTTTGTTCGATTAATTCCGTCCATATATATCCAAATTGTCCATTTATTTGGCGCGGTTGATCCAGAAAAAAACTGCTTCCAATTTGCGCAAAGTCACTACAAAATATCTAAAAAATTACCTCTAAACTTTGCCAAAACATTTCAAAGTACTTTTGTAATACAACTTAAAACATGACCGGAGAAATATAACTAGTTAAACAACGATTTGGAATGAGGCAGGTCCGATGTCCATCTTGCTTGTGGCGCGCGGAGAAGAGAGAGAGGTCCTCCCACGTTTTGTGGTTTTATATGGGCTGGGATTGTGCAATAGACTCCATTCAAAACGTGATGACGTACAGACACCCAGAGGAAGACGTAGGCAGTGTCGGTTTCTTCATAGCATTCACTGTCGCCTTAAAAACAGACTCCAGATCAGGGGTAAAAATTTCTGAAATCTGACCCCTGTCATGAAAAGTGCTGTAGATATTGTTCTGTACCACTCAGAGACAAAATTCCAACTTCTATAGAAACTAGAAGGTGTTTTCTATCCAATAATAACAATAATATGCATATTGTACGATCAAGAATTTAGCACGAGGCAGTTTAATTTGGAGACCCAAATATGCTAATGCGGAACAGCACCCCCTATAGTTCCAAGAAGTTAAGGTATTTGTAAACGTTAATTAACAATCGATCAAATTGAAGACGGGTCTATCTATTTTCAATACCTTTCAACCTTCCCAAGTTCTCTCACGTCACCCCGCTCCTCCGCTCTCTCCACTGGCTTCCAGTTGAAGCTCGCATCCGTTACAAGACCATGGTGCTTGCCTACGGAGCTGTGAGGGGAACGGCACCTCCGTACCTTCAGGCTCTGATCAGGCCCTACACCCTAACAAGGGCACTGCGTTCATCCACCTCTGGCCTGCTCGCCTCCCTACCTCTGAGGAAGTACAGTTCCCGCTCAGCCCAGTCAAAACTGTTCGCTGCTCTGACACCCCAATGGTGGAACAAACTCCCTCACGACGGCAGGTCAGCGGAGTCAATCACCACCTTCCGGAGACACCTGAAACCCCACCTCTTTAAGGAATACCTAGGATAGGATAAAGTAATCCTTCTAACCCCCCCCCCCCCCCTTAAAAGAGTTAGATGCACTATTGTAAAGTGGTTGTTCCACTGGATATCATAAGGTGAATGCACCAATTTGTAAGTCGCTCTGGATAAGAGTGTCTGCTAAATGACTTAAATGTAATGTAAATGTAAATACAGGAGAGTAACAAACTAACGCTACTTTTTTTAGTCTTGCGCAACTCTCAAACATTTACATTTACATTTAAGTCATTTAGCAGACGCTCTTATCCAGAGCGACTTACAAATTGGTGCATTCACCTTATGACATCCAGTGGAACAACCACTTTACAATAGTGCATCTAAATCTTTTAAGGGGGGGGGGGGGGGTCAGAAGGATTACTTTATCCTATCCTAGGTATTCCTTGAAGAGTAATACAGTACACATGACGTTACACTGCTTCCTGATGGCCTTCTTCTTCATTGCACAAATGAATAACCTCAACCCATTTCCTAAGACTGGTGACATCCAGTGGAAGCGGTAGGAACTGAAAACAGGGTGATTAGAAATCCAGTATTGCAATGAAGCCTCATTGAACAGACAGTGACTTAAAAAAAATAAAAAAAATAATGGTTAGTCCTCGGGTTTTGCCTGCTACAAAAGTTCTGTTATACTTACAGATATGATTCAAACAGTTTTAGAAGCTTCAGAGTGTTTTCTATCAAAATCTACTAATAATATGCATATCTTATATTCTGGGGATGAGTAGAAGGAAGTTGAAATTGGGCACGCTATTTATCCAATAGTGAATTTGCTTCCCCCTATCCTAGAGAAGTTAAGAGGGCTAACTCGGAACAGCTGGAAATTGTTTTTAAAGAACTGATTCTATCTCGGAAAGATTCCAAAAATCGGCCAAATATTTTGTAAACAGAAGATGCTCTACAGCAGGTATTCCCAAACTGGTGTACGCGCAATGCCGTCGGGGGTATTTCAAATAAAAATGTGATTCAGCTGGATGAGTCAACAGACGTGGCGGGCCTGGCACAGCTCCTGGTATATGTCCGTTACATTTATGGGGGATCAATTAAGGAACACATCCTATTCTGCAAACCACTGGAAACCAGGACAACAGGAGAGGATATTTTTTAAGTACTGGACAGCTTTGTGACATCAAATTGACTTTGGTGGTCAAGATGTGTTGGTATCTGTACTGATGGCACAAAAGCCATGACAGGGAGACATATTGGAGTGGTAACGCGCATGCAAGCAGTTGCTCCCGACGCCACTTGGGTACTCTGCAGCATCCACCAAGAGGCTCTTGCTGCCAAGGGAATGCCTGACAGCTTGAAATATGTTTTGGACACTACAGTGGAAATGGTTAACTTTGTTAAAGCAAGGCCCCTGAACTCTCATGTAATTTCTGCACTATGCAATGATATGGGCAGCGACCATGTAAAGCTTTTACAACATACAGAAGTGCGCTGGTTATCAAGGGGCAAAGTATTGACAAGTTTTTATGAATTGAGAGACGAGCTTAAAGTTTTCTTTACTGACCATCATTTTCACTTGTCTGACCGCTTGCTTGATGACAAGTTTCTCACACAACTGGCCTAACTGGGTCATGTTTTTTCTCCCCTGAATGATCTGAATCTAGGATTACAGGGACTCTCCGCAACCATATTCAATGTGCGGGACAAAATTGAGGCTATGATTAAGTATTTGGAGTTCTTCTCTGTCTGCATTAACAAGGACAACACACAGGTCTTTCCATTATAGTATGATTTTTGTGTGCAAATGAACTCAAGCTTGCGGACAAGGTCAAATGTGATATAGCCAAGTACCTGAGTGAGTTGGGTGCGCAATTACACAGGTACTTTCCCGAAACGGATGACATGAACAACTGGATTCGTTATCCCTTTCATGCCCTGCCTCCAGTCCACTTACCGATATCTGAACAAGAGTGAAAATGTAATTTAAGATATCTGGATTGGGCTGAGCTCAGAGTATCCTGCCTTGGCAAATCGCGCTGTTAAGACACTGATGCCCTTTGCAACCACGTACCTATGTGAGAGTGGATTCTCAGCCCTCACTAGCATGAAAACTAAATACAGACACAGACTGTGTGTGGACAATGATTTAAGACTGAGACTCTCCAACACAACCCAACATTGCAGAGTTATGTGCATCCTTTCAAGCACACCCTTCTCATTAACCTGTGGTGAGTTATTCACAGTTTTCGATTACCAAATACAGTTTAATATGTAAGATGGCTAAATAAAGAGCAAAATTATAGATTTGTATTATTTGTGCCCTTGTCCCAGGAGGGTTGGCAGTCAAAATGTAAGTAACCTTATTTACAGTGCCTTCGGAAAGCATTCAGAGCCCTTAACTTTTTTTATTGTTATTTTAAAGCCTTATTTTAAAATGGTTGAAAAAATAATAATAATAATAATAATGACAAAGTGAAAATAGGTTTTTTGACATTTTTGCAAGTGTATTAAAATTCAAAAACAGATACCTTACTCAAAATTGAGCTCAGGTGTGTCGTGTCTTTGGCTATATTAAGTGTTATGACATGCTATTCTATAAAATACTTTCTCCGTAATTAATATTACCTGATTGAACTAATCATGTAAATGTAATTAACTAGAGAGGAGGGGCACCACGAAATAATATTTCTAGAGCTGTTATCTTCCGAATAAACTCTTAAAGACCTAGTAATATTTAACATCAATAGCAGTCAACATTAATCGTCACCTTATTTCAGTGTCACGACTTCCGCCGAAGTCGGCTCTTCTCCTTGTTCGGGTGATGTTCGGCGGTCGACGTGACCGGCTTTCTAGTCACCACCGATCCATGTTTCAGTTTCGTTTTGTCTGTATTACACACACCTCGTTTCAATCCCCTTATCATGTTCCTTATTTAACCCTCTGGCATACATTTCTGTTCTGTCCGTGATTGTTTGTGTCTTTAGTGGTTGTTTTATGTGCTAGTGTATATGTATGTTCCTATTTGGAATTTTGCTTGATTTTTTGAGTAAACTCCGTTGTGTTGTTCAAAATCCTGTGTCCTGCGCCTGACTCCGCTACATCTCTGCACCCAATCGCTGACATTCAGTCTCATCTGAAAGTTGTAAATTCTTGGTTATCTTCACGAACCCTGGCTAACAAGTTGAATCAGCAATACAAAATTGGGTTTAATTATTTATTTACTAAATACCTAACTAATCAAACAGAATTGCATATACACGGAAAGAATCATACCTTGATTACAAATTACGTCATAATGGAAAACGTCCCTAGCGGGCGGAACAGATATGACAGCTTGTTACACAAAAGAAAAGGGCTGGGTTTGAGTGAAAGAGCGAGAAGACTGAGGAACAAAGGGGCGAAGCTGTGCTATCGTAAATACAATATCTTATGCATTCTAAATTACCGGCCATTTGGAAAAGGAAAATGCAATAAATATTTACTCTGAGCTGTGCTTCGGTAGGTTGGTGGTAGATGGAAGGCCGTGTTGCCCAACCAGGTCCTTTGTCCTTTGAAGAATGTCTCTGCTGCTGCTGAGTGGTAGACTGGATACTCTGTCTGTCCTAATTTACGTTTGCAGCTGCTGTTGCTAACAACGTCTAGGAGGTATCACTTCTATAGTTAATACGAGTTCAAAGTTCGTACCATTCACAACCAAAGCTCATGCTGATGTTGGCTTCGTTCTGTAGTTATTATCTGAACCATTCTGACATAGGACCGTCGTCCTCACATCCTCGGAACAGGAGGTAAAATTTCCATCAATGGCTTATATAGTGGAGGGAGAGGTGTGTGTCTGAAAAGTTTATAACCCATGTCTCTTCACAGGGGCCGGCCACTGGTTGAGCAGAGCCCTAAACTTATGAAAGCCCAAATCTCTCATTTGGAAGATAAAATTACATTTAATCTCTTCACAAATAATTTCATTTTCAAACATTTCAATTAAACAACAATTCCATGTGAATCCGATACCTCTGATGTGCAGACTTTCCACAGTAGAGTTTATGTCATTCTATCATTGATGAGAATGTGCCAGATGACAACCGAACTGACATAATATACCTTAAGTACCACCGCATATGTTCACTTGGTCGGATTACCAGAATATAGTTCATTTCCCCCCAACTTCTGATGTTCCCAGAATCTCTATGTTAACCAAAGGGGCTTTCTAATGTCACATCAGTAGAGTAGGGAGAGGAAAGGGGGGGGAAGAGGTATTTATGACTGTCATAAACCTACCCCCAGGCCAACGTCATGACAGGTGCATCCTGTTTCCATTGATCATCCTTGAGATGTAGCTACAACTTGATTGGAGTCCACCTGTGGTAAATTAAACTGGGATTGGACATGATTTGGAAAGGCACACAACTAAATAAGGTCCCACAGTTGAAAGTGCATGTCAGAGCAAAAACCAAGCCATGAGGTCGACGGAATTGTCTGTAGAGCTCCGAGACAGGATTGTGTCGATGCACAGATCTGGGGAAGGGTACCAAAACATTTCTGCAGCATTGACGGTCCTCAAGAACACAGTGCCATCCATAATTTTTAAATGGAAGAAGTTTGGAACCACCAAAGACTCTTTCTAGAGCTGGCCGCCCGGCCAAACTGAGCAAACGGGGGAAAGGGTCATGGTCAGGGACGTCACCAAGAACCCGATGGTCACTCTGACAGAGCTCTAGAGTTCCTCTGTAGAGATAGGAGAACCTTCCAGAAGGACAACCATCCCTGCAGCACTCCACCAATCAGGCCTTTATGGTGACCAGACGGAAGCCACCCCTCATTAAAAGTTACATGACAGCCCGCTTGGAGTTTGTCAAAAGGCACTTAAAGATTATCAGATCATGAGAAACAAGATTCTCTGGTATAATGAAACCAAGATTGAACTCTTGCAAAGTACAGAGAGATCCTCAATGAAAACCTGCTCCAGAGCGCTCAGGACCTCAGACTGGGGCAAAGGTTCACCTTCCAACATGACAACGACCCTAAGCACACAGCCAAGACAATGCAGGAGTGGCTTCAGGACAAGTCTCTGAATGTCCTTGAGTGGCCCAGCCAGAGCCCAGACTTGAACCACATCGAACATCTCTGGACAGACCTGAAAATAGCAGCAATGCTCCCCATCCAACTTGACAGAACATGAGAGGATCTGCAGAGGAGAATGGGAGAAACTCCCCAAATACAGGTGTGCCAAGCTTATAGCGTCATACACAAGAAAACTCAAGGCTGTAATCGCTGACAAAGGTGCTTCAACAAAGTACTGAGTAAAGGGCCTGAATACTTCTGTAAATTTGATTTAAAAAAATGTACCCCCTTTTTCTCCCCAATTTCGTGGTATCCAATTGTTAGTAGTTACTGTCTTGTCTCATCGCTACAACTCCCGCACGGACTCGGGAGAGGCGAAGGTCGAGAGCCATGCGTCCCCCGAAACACAACCCAGCCAAGCCACACTGCTTCTTAACACAGCGCGCATCCAACCCGGAAGCCAGCCGCACCAATGTGTCGGAGGAAACACCGTACACCTACGCCTGGCCCGCCACAGGAATCGCTAGTGCGCGATGAGACAAGGATATCCCTGCCGGCCAAACCCTCCCTAACCCGGACGAACCCTCCCTAACCCGGACGAACCCAGTTAGTATCTGGATAATATGTGTGAAATGCTTGATAATGTATGTAATATCAAAAGAGTTATATTTTCTCGGTGACCTAAATATTGACTGGCTTTCAGACTAAATATTGACTGAATATTGACTGGCTTTCATTAAGGTGCCCACTCAAATTGTAACCAGTGCCTGCAACCTGGTTCAGGTTTTCAGTCAGGGTATTTACAAGTAGCACAGGAATTAAATAATACACATGTATTGATCACATCTTTACAAATGCTGCAGAAATCTGCACTAAAGCAGCATCCAAATCCATCGGATGTAGTGGTCATACTATAGTAGCCATATCTAGGCTGGGCATAATATGTTTTTTTAGAGGTCATACAATACGTTTTGTAATGATTCCTATGTTGAATATGAAAATGATATTTGCTGGTCTGTGGTGAAGAAGACAGTGATGCCGAAACGTTGGTGTTTTTTTACCCAATAAATTATTGGGAGGTTATACATATGGAGTAGAGGTCGACCGATTAATCGGAATGGACGATTAATTAGGGCCGATTTCAAGTTTTCATAACAGTCGGAAATCAGTATTTTTGGACACCGATTTGCCAGATGCCTTTCTTTAACTAGGCACGTCAGTAACTTAAGAACACATTCTTATTTTCAATGACGGCCTAGGAACGGTTGGTTAACTGCCTTGTTCAGGGGCAGAACGACATATTTTTACCTTGTCAGCTCGGGGATTCAATCTTGCAACCTTACGGTTAACTAGTCCAACGCTCTAACCACCTGCCTTACATTGCACTCCACGAGGAGCCTGCCTGTTATGTGAATGCAGTAAGAAGCCAAGGTAAGTTGCTAGCTAGCATTAAACTTATCTTATAAAAAACAATCAATCAATCATAATCACTAGATAACTACATATGGTTGATGATATTACTAGTTTATCTAGCGTGTCCTGCTTTGCATAAAATCGATGCAGTGCGCATTCGCGAAAAAGAACTGTCGTTGCTCCAACGTGTACCTAACCATAAACATCAATGCCTTTCTTAAAATCAATACACAAGTATATATTTTTAAACCTGCATATTTAGTTAATATTGCCTGCTAACATGAATTTCTTTTAACTAGGGAAATTGTGTCACTTCTCTTGCAACAGAGTCAAGGTATATGCAGCAGTTTGGGCCGCCTGGTTCGTTGCGAACTGTTTGAAGACTATTTCTTCCTAACAAAGACAGCCAACTTCGCCAAACGGGGGATGATTTAACAAAAGCGCATTTGCGAAAAAAGCACAATCGTTGCACGACTGTACCTAACCATAAATACCAATGCCTTTCTTAAAATCAATACACAGAAGTATATATTTTTAAACCTGCATATTTAGCTAAAAGGAATCCAGAGTAGCAGGCAATATTAACCAAGTGAAATTGTGTCACTTCTCTTGCGTTCATTGCACACAGAGTCAGGGTATATGCAACAGTTTGGACCGCCTGGCTCGTTGCGAACTAATTTGCCAGAATTTTACGTAATTATGACATAACATTGAAGGTTGTGCAATGTAACAGGAATATTTAAACTTACGGATGCCACCCGTTAGATAAAATACGGAACGGTTCCGTATTTCACTGAAAGAATAAACGTTTTGTTTTCGAGATGATAGTTTCCGGATTCGACCATATTAATGACCTACGGCTCGTATTTCTGTTTGTTATTATATTATAATTAAGTCTATGATTTGATAGAGCAGTCTGACTGAGCGATGGTAGGCACCAAGAGGCTCGTAAGCATTCATTCAAACAGCACTTTCGTGCGTTTTACCATCAGCTCTTCGCAATGCTTCAAGCATTGCGCTGTTTATGACTTCAAGCCTATCAACTCCCGAGATTAGGCTGGTGTAACCGATGTGAAATGGCTAGCTAGTTAGCGGGGTGCGCGCTAATAGTGCTTCAAACGTCACTCGCTCTGAGACTTGGAGCAGTTGTTCCCCTTGCTCTGCATGGGTAACGCTGCTTCGAGGGTGGCTATTGTCGATGTGTTCCTGGTTCGAGCCCAGGTAGGGGCGAGGAGAGGGACGGAGGCTATACTGTTACACTGGCAATACTAAAGTGCCTATAAGAACATCCAATAGTAAAAGTATAGGGAATACAAATGGTATAGAGAGAAATAGTCCTATAATTCCTATAAAAACTACAACCTAAAACTTCTTACCTGGAAATATTGAAGACTCACGTTAAAAGGAACCACCAGCTTTTATATGTTCTCATGTTCTGAGCAAGGAACTTAAACGTTCGCTTTCTTACATGGCACATATTGCACTTTTACTTTCTGCTCCAACACTTAGTTTTTGCATTATTTAAACCAAATTGAACATGTTTCATTATTTATTCGAGGATACATTTATTTTATTTATGTATTATATGAAGTTAAAATAAGTGTTCATTCAGTATTGTTGTAATTGTCATTAATCGGTATCGGATTTTTTGGTACTCCAATAATCGGTATCGGTATCGGCGTTGAAAAATCATAATCGGTCGACTTCTAATATGGAGTGTGCGACTCTCTTTGTTTTATAGCTTACAGTTTATTCACCGTTAGTCACTACTTCTACACTAAATTATTTTCGCTGCGCCAGCTCATGCTTTTATTAGTGTAATGAAGAGCAACCAGACGTTACACTTGACACATTTATGACATTTTTTATTTCAGTTAATAATAAGCATGCACCCATTTAGAAAATGACTGTAAAAATATGTGGGATTGATGAAGAATGGAAAAATGTTATGGTTGAGGGACAGGGAAAAACAAATGGCAATTAAATCTGACTGCACAATCCACTGGAAAATGTGCTGTAAATTGAGAAATCATGTGACTAAACTGAACAAAAAGAAGAAGAAACTACTATGAAAAAAAAAAGCTTTGATGCACCTTAAATGAAAATTTGAGCAAAAAGGTAAGCTTGGCTCTATCATTCACTGAATCAGATGGCTCATTCATCACAAATCACACTTATATTGCCAACTACTTTAATGATTTTTTCATTGGCAAGATTAGCAAACTTATAGTACTACATGCCAACAACAAATTCTGAACCTAGACAGCCATGCATACAAAACTGACCAAAATTATGAAAGATACGTGTGTGGAAGAGGTGAAAAAGTTGCTGTTGTCTATCAACAATGACAAGCCACCTGGGTCTGACAACTTGGGTGGAAAATTACTGAGGATGATAGCGGACGATATCAAATCAAAGTTTATTTGTCACATGCACCGAATACAATAGGTGTAGACCTTACAGTGAAATACCTACTTACAGGCCCTAACCAACAGTGGAATTTTTAAGTAAAAAATAGGTGTTAGGTGAACAATAGATAAGTAAGGAAATAAAAAACAACAGTAAAAAGACAGTGAATAATAACAGTAGCGAGGCTATACATAGTAGCGAGCCTATATACAGGCACCGGTTAGTCAGGCTAATTAAGGTAGTATGTACATGTAGGTATGGTTAAAGTGACTATACATATATGATAAACAGAGTAGCAGTACCGTAAAAGAGGGGTTGGGGTACACAATGCAAATAGTCCGGGTAGCCATTTGATTACCTGTTCAGGAGTCTTATGGCTTGGGAGTAAAAGCTGTTGAGAAGCCTTTTGGTCCTAGACTTGGCGTTCCGGTACCGCTTGTCATGCTGTAGTAGAGAGAACAGTCTATGACTGGGGTGGATGGGGTCTTTGACAATTTTTAGGGCCTTCCTCTGACACCATCGGGTGTAGAGGTCCTGGATGGCAGGCAGCTTAGCCCCAGTGATGTACTGGGCCTTACACACTACCATCTGTAGTGCCTTGCGGTCGGAGCCCGAGCAGTTGCCGTACCAGGCAGTAATGCAACCAGTCAGGATGCTCTCGATGGTGCAGCTGTAGAACCTTTTGAGGATCTGAGGACCCATGCCAAATCTTTTCAGTTTCCTGAGGGGGAATAGGCTTTGTCGTGCCCTCTTCATGACTGTCTTGGTGTGTTTGGACCATTCTAGTTTGTTGGTGATGTGGACACCAAGGAACTTGAAGCTCTCAACCTGCTCCACTACAGCCCCGTCGATGAGAATGGGGGCGTGCTCGGTCCTCCTTTTCCTATAGTCCACAATCATCTCCTTAGTCTTGGTTATGTTGAGAGATAGGTTGTTATTCTGGCACCACCCGGCCAGGTCTAAGACTTCCTCCCTATAGGCTGTCTCGTCGTTGTTGGTGATCAGGCCTACCACTGCTATGTCGTCTGCAAACTTAATGATGGTGTTGGAGTCGTACCTGGCCATGCAGTCATGGGTGAACAGGGAGTACAGAAGGGGACGAGCACGCACGCACTGGAGGGGCACCAGTGTTGAGGATCAGCGTGGCAGATGTGTTGCTACCCACCCTCACCACCTGTGGGCGGCCCGTCAGGAAGTCCAGGATCCAGTTACAGAGGGAGGTGTTTAGTCCCAGGATCCTTAGTTTAGTGATGTGTTTTGAGTGTACTATGGTGTTGAACGCTGAGCTGTACTCAATGAATAGCAATCTCACATAGGTGTTCCTTTTGTCTAGGTGGGAAAGGGCAGTGTGGAGTGCAATAAAGATTGCATCATGTGGATCTGTTTGGGCGGTATGTCAAGGGTTTCTGTCTAGGGTTTCTGGGATAATGGTGTTGATGTGAGCTGTTACCAGCCTTTCAAAACACTTCATGGCTACGGACGTGAGTGCTACGGGTCTGTAGTCATTTAGACAGGTTGCCTTAGTGTTATTGGGCACAGGGACTATGTTGGTCTGTTTGAAACATGTTGGTATTTCAGACTCAATCATAGACATGTTAAAAATGTCAGTGAAGACACCTGCCAGTTGGTCAGTACATGCCCGGAGCACACGTTCTGGTAATCCGTCTTGCCCCGCAGCCTTGTAAATGTTGACCTGTTTAAAGGTCTTACTCACGTCGGCTACGGAGAGCGTGATCACACAGTCATCTGGAACAGCTGAGGCTCTCATGCATGTGTCAGTGTTGCTTGCCTCGAAGCGAGCATAGAAGTGACTTAGCTCGTCTGGTATGCTCGTGTCACTGGGCAGCTCGCAGCTGTGCTTCCCTTTGTAGTCTCTAATAGTTTGCAAGCCCTGCCACATAAGACGAGCATTGGAGCCGGTGTAGTACGATTCAATCTTAGCCTGTTTGATGGTTCGTCGGAGGGCATAGCGGGATTTCTTATAAGCTTCCGGGTTAGAGTTCCGCACCTTGAAAGCGGCAGCTCTACCCTTTAGCTCAATGGCTTCTGGTTGGGGTATGTACATACAGTCACTGTGGGAATGACGTCCTCGATGCACTTATTGATAAAGCCAGTGACTGATGTGTGGTACTCCTCAATGCAATTGGAAGAATCCCGGAACATATTCCAGTCTGTGCTAGCAAAACAGTCCTGTAGCTTAGCATCTGCTTCATCTGACCACTTTTTTATAGACTGAGTCACTGGTGCTTCCTGCTTAAATTTTTTCTTGTAAGCAGGAATCAGGAGTATAGAATTGTGGTCAGATTTACCAAATGGAGGGTGAGGGAGAGCTTTGTATGCTGAATTGTTTTCCCTCAGGATGCACATTTAACATGTTGATAGAAATGAGGTAAAACAGATTTAAGCTTCCCTGCATTAAAGTCTCCAGCCACTAGGAGCTCTGCCTCTGGGTGAGCAGTTTCCTGTTTGCTTATTTCCTTATACAGCTGACTCAGTGCGGTCTTAGTGCCAGCGTCCGTCTTTGGTGGTAAATAAACAGCCACGAGAAGTGTAGATGAGAACTCTCTTGGCAAATAGTGTGTTCTGCAGTTTATCATAAAATACTCTACTTCAGGCGAGCGAAATATTGCCACTCCTATTTGCCATCTCTTCAATCCAAGCTTACAGGAAAGTGTGTGCCCTCAGGCCTGTAGGGAAGCAAAAGTCAATCAGCTACCCAAGAATAGCAAAGCACTTTACTGGCTCAAACAGGCAACAATCAGCCTGTTACCAACCCTTTTAAAAAGATTGTGGGATCCGTTTTGTTAGAGTTTAGTGCATTTTTTAACATGATCAATTATAATCTGCTGCTGGAAAAACGTCTGTTATGGCTTTACATCAGCTGCTGTAAGGATCGTCGCTGGTAGACGAGAAGCAGGTACAGGGAGTGAACATTTAATGACCAACGTACATGGAACAGGACAGGACAGCGTCTGGACATGAACACATAATGACATTAATGCTGACACCTCGATCAAACGGTGAAGCAGACATTTATAGATGGGGCAATCAACAAAGGGAAGGAGTCCAGGTGAATCCAATGAGCACTGGTGCGCATAATGATGGTGGCCCTCGAACGCCAGAGAGGGAGAGTGGGTGACAGTACCCCCCCTCTAGGGGCGCCACCCGGCGTCCCACATGGGCGAGCCTGACGGGCCGGTCGAAGCATGGGCGATGGACAAGCCAGCTGGGGGGGCGTAGAAGTCCGACGAACCGGCTGAGGCTTGGGAGCCTGGCAATCTGACTGAGGCGTGGCAGCCCGACGATCCAGCTGAGGCGCGGCAGCCCGACGAACCGGCTGAAGTGTGGGAGCCTGATGGTCCAGATGAAGCAAAACTAAAACTCCCTGATGCTTCTTTTATGGGTGTCAGCATTCTGTAAGGATTGACGCTGGTAAACGAGAAGCAGGTACAGGGAGTGAACATTTAATTACCAACGGACATGGAAAAGGACAGAGTCAGGACATGAACACATAATGACTTTAATACTGAGACAGGTAACAAATGGGGGAGCAGGCAATTATAGACGGGGCAATCAAGAAAGGGAAGGAGTCCAGGTGAGTCCAATGAGCGCTGCTGCGCGTAATGATGGTGACAGGTGTGCATAATGAAGGGCAGCCTGGTGCCCTCGAACGCCAGAGAGGGAGAGCGGGAGCAGGCGTGACACTGCTATATTGTGGATCGAGAGTTACCTGTCTAATAGAAGCCTCTCCACTATAATCCAGGTTGAGTCAGGCATTCTCCAGGGCAGCTGTCTAGGCCCCTTTATTTATTTATTTATTTTTACACCATTTTTCTCCCCATTTTCATGATATCCAATTGCGATCTTGTCTCATCGCTGCAACTCATCAATGGGCTAGGGAGAGGTGAAGGTCGAGTCATGCGTCCTCTGAAACATGACACGCCAAACCACGCTCCTTAACACCTGCCCGCTTAACCTGGAAGCCAGCCACACCAATGTGTATTCTATTAATTGTAGAATAATAGTGAAGACATCACAACTATGAAATAACACACATGGAATCATGTAGTAACCAAAAAAGTGTTAAACATACAGATTGGCATTCTCTCAACCAGCTTCATGAGGTAGTCACCTGGAATGCATTTCAATTAACATGGAACTGTATTCCACATCAAGTAACTTATGCAAGCAGTAAAATCAGATTTAAAAATTTGATAAAAATACACCTTATAGAAAGACACACACACAGGCAGACACTCGCATACACACACGATAACATACACACTATACACACGTACACATGGATTTTGTGTTGTAGATATGTGGTAGTAGAGTAATGGCCTGAGGGCACACACTTATTGTGCTGTGAAATATGTTGTGTAATGTAATGTTTTTAATCGTATATACACTGAACAAAAATATAAACGCAACATGTTTCATGAGCTGAAATAAAAAAAATCATAAAATGTCTATACACACAAAAAGGTAATTTGTTAACATCACTGTTAGTGAGCATTTCTCCTTTGCCAAGATAATCCATTCCCCTGACCGGTATTGCATATGAAGAATCTGATTTAACAGCATGATCATTACACAGGTGCACCTTGTGCTGGAGGCCATAAAAAGCCACTTTAAAATATGCAGTTTTGTCACACAACACAATGCCACAGAGGTCTCAAGTTTTGAGGGAGCGTGCAATTGGCATGCTGACTGCAGAAATGTCCACCAGAGCTGTCGGCAGAGAATTTAATGTTCATTTCTCTACTGTAATCTTCCTCCAACGTTGTTTTAGAGAATTTGGCAGTACGTACAACTGGCCTCACAACCACAGACAATGTGTAACCATGCCAGCACAGGACCTCCACATCCGGCTTCTTCACCTGCACGATCATCTGAGTGGGGAGGGGTGCTGAGGAGTATTTATTTTTTGTAAAAAGCCCTTTTGTGGGGAAAAACTAATTCTGATTGGCTGGGCCTGACACCCCAGTGTGTGGGCCTAGCTGCCAAGTGGGTGGGCCTATGCCCTCCCAGGCCCACTTATGGCTGCACCCCTGTCCAGTCATGTGAAATCCATAGAATAGTGCCTAATTTATTTATTTCAATTGACTGATTTCCTGAAATGAAGTGTAACTTAGTGAAATCTTTGAAATTGTTGCATGTTGCATGTATATTTGTGTTCAGTATAACTGCCTTAATTTTGATGGGCCCCAGGAAGATTAGCTGCTGCCTTGGCTAATGCAGATCAATAATAAATACGAATACCTCCCTATTCAGCTGCATGTGGACACACATTCACATGCACACGACCCCTCCACCACCCTGCCTACTCCCCACATACCATCCCTCCCCTCCTCCGACCATCCTCAGCAGTCTGTAGTCTAAGCAGGTTGTCATGCATTGTAGAGATCATTCTTATTGATATGTTTAGCTGGCTGATTTCCTGTCTTCTGGCCCAGCCAATAAAGGCCAGTACATTTCTATTCACTCAGTCCAACAATCAAAATGACCCTAAGGGTGACAACAAGGACGACAGCCATGGTTGTCAATTTGCCTGAATAACTGAATCATGTCCTTTGAAGATGAATTACTTTGCAAAGTGGCTGAGACAAGCCTTGTGTGTATTCGTTTAAAGTTAGATTTATGTATTTCACAGCCTCAATGCTAGGCCTACGTGCCAGATTGCACAAAGTGCCTAATTCAGTCATATTACAACTAAAGTAGAGCAAATCTGACACTCATCACATAGAAAATGATTAATGGATTCAATGTACCCACTCAGAGTTGGAGGATAAAAAGGCTTTCAAAGATATTTACACCTCAACACTATTGTGTCAAACTGTCTGCTGGTCAACAATGAGATCTTCAGGTTAAAGTTAGTCAATTCTGATTAAATTTAAACATTTTAAAAGGGTTTTTGCTCAGTCGTGATAAACTCTGAGTTGAGTTGACAATCTGAAAGGACCACGTGTATGTGGTGTGTGTGCACGTCTATGCCCTCTGAGCATGCATCCTCTGATTGAACAACACCCCTCATGTTTGTTTGCATGGCCACTTATCAGCCTAATGTCCCTGCCTTCACGTCTGTCTTCACACACTCCGAATCTAACCGAGAACTGAGGGGCGTCCTGTTACTTCCAGATGGCTGGAACATGGAGCATCTGACTCTAACTACCGTACGCAATGGTGTTATGCGCCCATTAGGCCAGTGATGCACCACAGCATCTCTTCCACAGCTTAATGTGATGTCAGCTTTTGTTATCTCTGTCACTGCCTGTTCTGCCTGCCTACTCTCCTGGAACTCTTCTTTGAGCTCAGAAAAACATAATTAAGATCAAAGATGAGAGCCCTTCTTTTTCATTTGAGCACTTGATTTTGGGCTGGCTACACATCAAACCCATTTAGAGTAGACAAATTGACTCAATTCTCTCCGTGTTTGTATCATACCTTAATTCCGCCATGCCCCCTCTGTTCGGCTAAGTATGAGAAGAAACACAACATTGTTGTCGGTTTGTCTTTTTTGCTGGTTTGTGATGGGAACATCCAGGGACGATGATCGCCTTTTCTTTCTCAATCTAATTTAAATGTAATCAGAGAGATGAAGGCATTGAAATAATGTCATTAATGTAAGTACAATACTGTGGCTACATCCCAAATGGCATCCCGTTCCCTATATAGTGCACTACTTTTGACCAGAGACCTATGGGACTATATAGTGAGCAAATTTGGGATGTACCCTGTGAGATTAGGACTAAGGAACTGTCATGACTCTGTCCTTGGTGAGGATCAAAAGGACCCATCGGCTAGGCAAAGGTTTGAAGATAGCCGGACCCCCCTCTCCTGGGGGAGTTTGGAAGGTTTTATGACTTAACGACCAGTCGTACACTTTCTCTCTCTTGACCCTGCAGTATAGAGAAGTTAAAAATCCCTTTGTTACAACAGAGAGAGACTTGCCAAAACTTCAAATGAATGAACATTGGGACAATATATTTCAATATCCAAATGTTGGGAATTATGACAGATGGAATATGGAAAATTAATGTCTATTTTGTGATGTCATTAAAATTATCAGAAAGACTGTATAACAATATATTTTTTATTTATTTAACCTTTATTTAACTAGGCAAGTCTGTTAAGAACAACGTCTTATTTACAATGACGGTCTACCGGCGAACAGTGGGTTAACTTCCTTGTTCAGGGGCAGAATGACAGATTTTAATAATGTCATCTCGGGGATTTGATCCAGAAACCTTTTGATTACTAGCCCAACGTTCTAACCACTAGGCTACCTGCCACCAACTAAGGACATTGTGACCTCTGGTGGACAACCAGAGACTTACATCGAACTACTCGCCATAGACGGATAGAGTGGTTTCAACAGAGAGACGACAGAGAACTGTAACTCTGAAAGTGTACACGTCCTAGTTATCAGGTTTGCATCTAAATGCTGTATAAAAGAAATGATTAAGTATAAGAATACTTTTGAAAAGATAGAAAAGTGATTTTAGCCTTCTGAATGAGATAATGGCTTTTCATATAAATCTGGGCCAAGTCAGTAACCATGCCCACGTGAGCACAGACATTGTGTCGGAGTGATGGAACCACCTTTCCGACCAGAGTGCTTAAAAGGACTCGTAACTAAATTTATATTAGACCAAGCAGGCGGACAATGTAAGCCGGACGTCACGAAATGGTTAAAATTACAAGACCAGAAAATGGTAAGACCCTCTGAAACTCTCGACGAGTGAAGAAGTTGAAGACTATACCAAAACATTCCCAGTCTGCAGCTGGTATGTAATGTAGTCTAGGACAATTGACCAAGATGAGAGGGAAGGACAACTCTCTCTCATCATCATAGGTACCTCTGAGGTATCTATTATAACGAACAGAGGGAAGTACAGATCCCTCTGAACACAGCGTGGTACACCTCTGATGTATCCATCAAACAAACACTCAGAGACAAAGAAGCCTACAACTAAGGACATTGTGACCTCTGGTGGACAACCAGAGACTTACATTGAACTACTCGCCATAGACGGATAGAGTGGTTTCAACAGAGACAACAGAGAAAGACGCGTAAATATATGTTGCACTTCTAATCGGAATGAGCGGTTGATAGGGTGCTTAATATTAATATTTACGGTGAGTGTATTTTCCAAGTGTATGTACGATGAGTCCACTCTTTGTCTCTCCCGCTCTTTACTCCCCCCCCTTTCATTGTGTAACAAGCCGTCATATCGGTTTAGTCCACTAGGGACTTTTCATATGCATTATGTTAGTAATCAATAACATATACCGTGTGTGTGTGTGTTTATGTATCTGTGTGATTATTTAGTTAGTAAATAAATAATTAAGCCAATTTGTGTATCGCTGATTCAACACTTAGGCTAGGGTTCTTGCGGACAAAAGGAAGTGGATGGTGGACTTTTAATACTTTTAACCTCGGACAACACAGAGATGCTAGTTCTAGGTCCCAAGAAACAAAGAGAGACAAAGAGTTATTTTGTTGGATCTGACAATTAATATTGATGGTTGTACAGTCATCTCAAATAAAACTGTGAAGGACCTTGGCATTACTCTGGACCCTGATCTCTCTTTTGATGAACATATCAAGAATATTTCAGGGACAGCTTTTTTCCATCTTCGTAACATTGCATAAATCCAAAACTTTCTGTCCAAAAATTATGCAGAAAAATGTATCCATGCTTTTGTTACTTCTAGATTGGACTACTGCAATGCTCTACTTTCCGGCTACCCGGATAAAGCACTAAATAACCTTCAGTTAGTTCTAAACACGGCTGCTAGAATCTCTTTTATCGGATAACTCCAGTGCTAGCCTCCCTACACTGGCTTCCTGTTGATTTCCTGCCGATTTCAAGGTTTTACTGATTTTTTTACCTACAAAGCATTACATGGACTTGCTCCTACCTATCTTTCCGATTTGGTCCTGCCGTACATACTTACACGTATGCTACGGTCACAAGATGCAGGCCTCCTTACTGTCCCTAGAATTTCTAAGCAAACAGAAGGAGGCAGAGCTTTCTCCTATAGAGCTCCTTTTTTATGGAATGGTCTGTCTATCCATGTGAGAGATGCAGACTCGGTCTCGACCTTTAAGTCTTTTTTGAAGACTCATCTCTTCAGTCGGTTCTATGATTTGAGTGTAGTCTGGCCCAGGGGTGTGAAGGTGAACGGAAAGGCACTGTAGCGACGAACCGTTCTTGCTGTCTCTGCCTGGCTTGTTCCCCTCTCCAATGGGATTCTCTGCCTCTAATCCTATTACGGGGGCTGGGTCACTGGCTTACTGGTGCTCTTCCATGCCGTCCCTAGGAGGGGTGCGTCACTTGAGTGGGTTGAGTCACTGATGTGATCTTCCTGTCCGGGTTGGCGCCCCCCTCGGATTCGTGCCGTGGGGGAGAACTTCGTGAGCTATACTCGGCCTTGTCTCAGGGTAGTAGGTTGGTGGTTGAAGATATCCCTCTAGTGGTGTGGGGGCTGTGCTTTGGCAAAGTGGGTGGGGTTATATCCTGCCTGTTTGACCCAGTCCGGGGGTATCGATACCCCCGGATGGGGCCACAGTGTCTCCCGATGCCTCCTGACTCAGCCTCCAGTATTTATGCTGCAATAGTTTATGTGTCGGAGGGCTAGGGTCAGTCTGTTATATCTGGAGTATTTCTCCTGTCTCATCCGGTGTAGTGTGTGAATTTAAGTATGCTCCCACTAATTCTCTCTCGCTCTATGTCTCTCCCTTTCTCTCTTTCTCTCTCCTCCCGGAGGACCTGAGCCCTAGGACCATGCCTCAGGACTACCTGGCCTGAGGACTCCTTGCTGTCGCCAGGCCACCTGGTCATGCTGCTGCTTCAGTTTCAACTGTTCTGCCTGCTATGGAACCCTGACCTGTTCACTGGACGTGCTACCTTGTCCCAGACTTACGGTTTTGGACTCTCTCTCTACCGCACCTGCTGTCTCGAACTCTGAATGATCAGCTATGAAAAGCCAACTGACATTTACTCCTGAGGTGCTGACCTATTGCACCCTCTACAACCACTGTGATTATTATTATCTGACGGTTCTTGTCATCTATGAACGTTTGAACATCTTGGCCATGTTCTGTTATAATCTCCACCCGGCACAGCCAGAGGAGGACTGGCCACCCCTCAGAGCCTGGTTCCTCTCTAGGTTTCTTCCTAGGTTTTGGCCTTGGGAGTTTTTCCTAGCCACCGTGCTTCTACATCTGCATTGCTTGCTGTTTGGGGTTTTAGGCTGGGTTTCTGTACAGATATTTGTGACATCGGCTGATGTAAAAAGGGCTTTATAAATAAATTTGATTGATCATTGGATGTTGAATTGTTAACATAGGCTTGATAGTTTTTGAGCTAAATAATATATTTTGTTCACTAAGGGTTATCAACGGTCTGATGGATTTATTACTTAACCTGTTATGGCTGCAGCCCGACACCGGTACACCTATGACAACATCCAGCTCAAATGCAGGGCGCGAAATTCAAAATCTATTTTTTTAAAATATTTAACTTTCACACATTAACAAGTCCAATACAGCATTTGAAAGATAAACATCTTGTCAATCCAGCCAACATGTCCGATTTTTTAAATGTTTTACAGAGAAAACACCACATATATTTATGTTAGCTCACCACCAAATAAAAAAGAGGACAGACATTTTTCACAGCACAAGTAGGATGCAAGTAGCATGCACAAGCCAACCTAACTAACCTAGAACCAACCTAAATAACCTAGAAAAAACTACCTCAGATGACAGTCCTATAACATGTTACACAATAAATCTATGTTTTGTTCAAAAAAATTGCATATTTTAGCTATAAATCAGTTTTACATTACTGCTACCATCATAGCTACAGTCAGAAATCGCACGGGAGTAGCCAGAGAAAATAGACACCAACGTCAACTACCTTATTACTCATCATAAATCATTTCAGAAAAATATATGGTGGATAGCTAATGAAAGAGAAAGATCTTGTGAATACAGACAATATTTCCGATTTCTGAAGTGTTTTACAGCGAAAACACAATATATCGTTATATTAGCTTACTACAATAGCTAACACACAGCAGCATTGATTCTAGTCAAACGCTAGCGATAGCACAGTTCGACAGATATATGAAAAAGCATCCCAAATTGGGTCCTTATCTTTGTTGATTTTCCATCAGAATGTTCTCCAAAGGGTCCTTTGTTCAGAACCGTCTTCATTTGGACCCAGAACGAACGATGTCCCTCTTGAATTAGCATGCACACTGGCCATGCCGTGCTAACCTCTCCGTCTTGACAAAATTCTTGCGTCGCATCACGTCTAAAGTCCAGAATAAATTTCAATAATATAATTAAAGTATATTGAAAAAACATACTTTAGGATGATATTGTGACATGTATCAAATAAAATCGAAGCCGGAGGTCATATTCACCTATAACGAGGGTTTTCCAGGAGCGCAGTCCAGTTCCTACTTCGCGCCCAGAAAAAAAAATTAAGTGCGCACTTCTGACTCCAAGATGTTGTTTTCAGTCCCTGACAGAGATAATCAAGTCATTTCTTCTCTCACTTCCGCATGACACACAGGGGAAGGCGTGTGACGTGTTTCTACAGTCCTAAGTGCCAAGGCCTTTTATAGAGAGTATCTTGAAGAGAGACATAGCTTCTTGGAAATTTCACTTCCGGATAGAAAATGGGCTGTAAAAAGAGTTATGTTTCACTTAGAGAAATAATTAAACCTGTTTTAGAAACTAGACAGTGTTTTCTATCCAATACTAATAATAATATGCATATTGTACGAGCAAAAATTGAGTAAGAGGCCATTTGAAAATGGGCACATATTTTCCAGTTTTTCAATACGCCCCCTGCAGCCATTACATTTACATTTAAGTCATTTAGCAGACGCTCTTATCCAGAGCGACTTACAAATTGGTGCATTCACCTTATGATATCCAGTGGAACAACCACTTTACAATAGTGCATCTAACTCTTTTAAGGGGGGGGGGGGGGGTTAGAAGGATTACTTTATCCTATCCTAGGTATTCCTTAAAGAGGTGGGGTTTCAGGTGTCTCCGGAAGGTGGTGATTGACTCCGCTGACCTGGCGTCGTGAGGGAGTTTGTTCCACCATTGGGGTGCCAGAGCAGCGAACAGTTTTGACTGGGCTGAGCGGGAACTGTACTTCCTCAGAGGTAGGGAGGCGAGCAGGCCAGAGGTGGATGAACGCAGTGCCCTTGTTTGGGTGTAGGGCCTGATCAGAGCCTGAAGGTACGGAGGTGCCGTTCCCCTCACAGCTCCGTAGGCAAGCACCATGGTCTTGTAGCGGATGCGAGCTTCAACTGGAAGCCAGTGGAGAGAGCGGAGGAGCGGGGTGACGTGAGAGAACTTGGGAAAGTTGAACACCAGACGGGCTGCGGCGTTCTGGATGAGTTGTAGGGGTTTAATGGCACAGGCAGGGAGCCCAGCCAACAGCGAGTTGCAGTAATCCAGACGGGAGATGACAAGTGCCTGGATTAGGACCTGCGCCGCTTCCTGCGTGAGGCAGGGTCGTACTCTGCGAATGTTGTAGAGCATGAACCTACAGGAACGGGTCACCGCCTTGATGTTAGTTGAGAACGACAGGGTGTTGTCCAGGATCACGCCAAGGTTCTTAGCACTCTGGGAGGAGGACACAATGGAGTTGTCAACCGTCAGCCATAACAAGTTAAGACAGTTGGGGAGCTTGGAGAATGGAATACATAGTAATTTGCATTCAGAGCTGAACTAAGGCTTTGCCAAGGGAAAGTAAACACGTTGAAACTGATGCAGTGGTATCTACATGCAAAAATTAATTTTTAGATAGTGACAGTGTTTCATTTCATTTCAGAACAGCTGTATTTTCCTGGGGGCCTGTCATGCCAAATAATGCCCCCCCCCCGTGTCACAATGGAATTCAATAAACTTTTAGCGGCCGTTGCTATATCAATGGTGTGATGGCCTAATGATTCGAATTTTGGAGATCATAACAGCATAAATGACGTACTTTTCATCCCCACTATGGAAACAAGGCTGATTTCCGCATCAATTTTTCTGTTTTAACTTCTTACGCCTGAGATCCCGTTAACGGGATCGACTTGATAACAGCCATTGAAAGTGCAGGGCGACAAATTCAAACAACAGAAATCTCATAATTAAAATTCCTCAAACATACAAGTATTTTACACCATTTTAAAGATAATGTTGTTGTTAATCCCACCACAGTGTCCGATTTCAAAAAGGCTTTATGACGAAAGCACACCATCTGATTATGTTAGGTCAGTACCTAGTCACAGAAAAACACAGCCATTTTTCCAGCCAAAGAGAGGAGTCACAAAAAGCAGAAATAGAGATAAAATTAATCACTAACCTTTGATGATCTTCATCAGATGACACACATAGGACTTCATGTTACACAATACATGTATGTTTTGTTTGATAAAGTTCATATTTATATCCAAAAATCTTAGTTTACATTTGCGTGTTATGTTCAGTAATGTTTTGCCTCCAAAACATCCAGTGATTTTGCAGAGAGCCACATCAATTTACAGAAATACTCATAATAAACATTGAAAAGGATACAAGTGTTTTACATGGAACTTTAGATAAACTTCTCCTTCTCCACTGTGTCAGATGAAGAAAAAAAAAAAACATGCAATAATCTGAGTACGGCGCTCAGACACAAAAACAAGCCATACAGGTACCCGCCATGTTGTGGAGTCAACAGAAGTCAAAAATAGCATTATAAATATTCACTTATCTTTGATGATCTTCATCAGAATGCACTTCCAGGAATCCCAGTTCCACAATAAATGTTTGTTTTGTTCGATAAAGTCCATAATTGATGTACAAATACCTCCTTTTTGTTCGCGCGTTTAGTTCCAAAATCCAAATTCATGACGTGCAGGCCAGACGAAAAGTCAAAAAATCCATTACAGTTCGTAGAAATATGTCAAACGTTGTATAGAATAAATCTTTAGGATGTTTTTAACATAAATCTTCAATAATGTTTCAATCGGAGAATTCCTTTGTCTTTAGAAAGGAAAAGGAACGCAGCTACCTCTCACGGGGGCGCGCCTGAGTGAGCTCGTGGCACTCTGCCAGTCCCCTGACGCAGTCAGCTCTCATTCCCTCATTCACAGTAGAAACATCAAACAAGGTTCTAAAGACTGTTGACATCTAGTGGAAGCCTTAGGAAGTGCAATATGACCCCATAGACACTGTATATTGGATTGGCAAACCTACAAACCTCAGATTTCCCACTTCCTGGTTGGATTTTTTCTCAGGTTTTTGCCTGTCATATGAGTTCTGTTATACTCACAGACATCATTCAAACGGTTTTAGAAACTTCAGAGTGTTTTCTATCTACTAATAATATGCAAATCTTATCTTCTGGGGATGAGTAGCTGGCAGTTGAATTTGGGTATGCTTTTCATCCAAACGTGAAAATGCAGCCCCCTATCCTAGAGAAGTTAATGGATATTAACACAGTTGGTCAAGTGTTAACCCCTAACATTTAAAGTGTTTTTGAGAAGATGCGTTTTTTCTTGCCCGTATCTGTATCATACAGTATGCAGATTTTCATATTTGTTGTCACAGTTGCGTGTATAAGTGGCAGGGAAGTCAGGCGCAGGAGAGTCAAATAGAGTGTGGAATGGAGTTTTTTAATTATAGTCCCAGTAATCTGCTCCATAACACTCATAGGAAAACATAAAACAAATATGGGTACGATGACCCGTCGCACACCTATACACATAAACACAACACTTGACAAAGAACAATCTCTGACAAAGACATGAGGGGAAACAGAGGGTTAAATACACAATAGGTAATGGATGGGATTGAAAACAGGTGTGTGGGAAGACAGGACAAAACCAATGGAAAATGAAAATTGGATCGATGATGGCTAGAAGACCGGTGACGTCGACCGCCGAACACCGCCCGAACAAGGAGAGGCAACGACTTCGGCAGAAGTCGTGACATTACCCCCCCCCCCCTGAAGCGCGGCACCAGCAGCGCGTCGACACCGGCCTCGGGGACGACCCGGAGGGCGAGGTGCAGGGCGATCCGGATGGAGGCGGTGGAATTCTTTTAACATGGAAGGATCTAAAACGTCCTCCACCGGAACCCAGCATCTCTCCTCCGGTCCGTACCCCTCCCAGTCCACGAGGTACTGAAGGCCCCTCGCCCGACGTCTCGAATCCAAAATGGATCGAACAGAATACGCCGGGACCCCCTCGATGTCTAGAGGAGGTGGAGGAACTTCACGCACTTCAGCCTCCTGGAGCGGGCCAGCCACCACCGGCCTGAGGAGAGACACATGGAACGAGGGGTTAATACGGTAATTAGTGGGCAGTTGTAACCTATAACATACCTCGTTCACTCTCCTCAGGACTTTAAACGGCCCCACAAACCGCGGACCCAGCTTCCGGCAGAGCAGGCGGAGGGGCAGGTTTCGGGTCGAGAGCCAGACCCTGTCCCCTGGTGCGAACACCGGGGCCTCACTGCGGCGACGGTCTGCGCCAATTTTCTGGCGCCTTATGGCACGCTGAAGGTGGACGTGGGCTGCCTCCCAGGTTTCCTCAGCGTGCCGAAACCAATTGTCCACCGCAGGAGCCTCGGTCTGACTCTGATGCCAAGGAGCCAGAACCGGCTGATACCCTAATACACATTGAAAAGGAGTAAGGTTAGTGGAGGAGTGACGTAGCGAGTTCTGGGCCATCTCTGCTCAGGGCACGAACTTCGCCCACTCCCCCGGCCGGTCCTGGCAATAGGACCGCAGAAACCTGCCCACATCCTGGTTAACTCTCTCCACCTGCCCATTACTCTCGGGGTGAAAACCTGAGGTAAGACTAACCGAGATCCCCAGACGTTCCATGAACGCCTTCCAGACCCTTGATGTGAACTGGGGACCCCGATCAGACACTATATCCTCAGGCACCCCATAGTGCCGGAAAACGTGTGTAAACAGGGCCTCTGCAGTTTGTAAGGCCGTAGGGAGACCGGGCAAAGGGAGGAGACGACAGGACTTCGAAAACCGATCCACAACGACCAAGATCGTGGTGTAACCCTGTGAAGGTGGAAGATCAGTCAAAAAATCCACCGACAGGTGCGACCACGGCCGTTGAGGAACAGGTAAAGGTTGAAGCTTACCTCTAGGCAGGTGTCTAGGAGCCTTGCACTGGGCGCACACCGAGCAGGAGGAAACATAAAATCCTCACGTCCTTAGCTAAAGTGGGCCACCAGTACCTCCCATCAAGACAGTGCATCGTCCGACCTATCCCAGGATGACCAGAGGAGGGTGACGTGTGAGCCCAATAGATCAATCGGTCGCGGACAGCAGACGGAACGTACAGACGACCAGCTGGACACTCAGGAGGAGAGGGCTCTGCACGTGACGCCCGCTCAATGTCCGCGTCCAGCTCCCACACTACTGGCGCCACCAAACACGAAGCTGGGAGTATGGGAGTGGGATCCATGGACCGCTCCTCTGTGTCATACAGCCGAGACAATGCGTCTGCCTTGATGTTCTGGGAGCCTGGTCTGTAAGTAAGGGTAAACACAAAACGAGTGAAAAACATGGCCCACCTTGCCTGGCGAGGATTCATTCTCTTCGCCTGCCGGATGTACTCCAGATTGTGGTGGTCAGTCCAGATGAGAAAAGGGTGTTTAGGCCCCTCAAGCCAGTGCCTCCACACCTTCAAGGCTTCTACGACAGCTAACAGCTCTCGGTCCCCCACATCATAGTTTCGCTCCGCCGGGCTGAGCTTCTTCGAAAAGAAAGCACAGGGGCGAAGCTTCAGTGGCACACCCGAACGCTGAGAGAGCACTGCTCCTATCCCAGCTTCGGATGCGTCCACCTCTACCATGAATGGCAAAGAGGGATCCGGATGAGCCAACACAGGCGCCGAGGTAAACAGAGTCTTCAGGTGTCCAAAAGCCCTGTTCGCCTCAGCCGACCACTGCAAGCGCACCGGGCCCCCCTTTAGCAGTGAGGTAATGGGAGACGCAACCTGAACAAAACCCCGGATAAATCTCCGGTAGTAATTGGCAAACCCCAAAAAGCGCTGCACCTCCTTTACCGTGGTTGGAGTCGGCCAATTACGCACGGCTGTAATGCGGTCGCTCTCCATTTCCACTCCTGAAGTGGAAATCCGATGCCCTAGGAAGGAGATGGATTGTTGGAAAAACAAGCATTTCTCAGCCTTGACATATAGATCATGCTCCAACAGGCGACCAAGCACCCTGCGCACCAGGGACACATGCTCGGCGCGTGTAGCGGAGTATATCAGAATATCATCTATATACACCACTACACCCTGCCCGTGCAGGTCCCTGAAGATCTCATCTACAAATGATTGGAAGACTGATGGAGCATTCATCAACCCATATGGCATGACCAGGTACTCATAATGACCTGAGGTGGTGCTAAATGCCGTCTTCCACTCATCACCCTTCCGAATACGCACCAGATTATACGCACTCCTGAGATCCAATTTTGTGAAGAAGCGTGCCCCGCGCATTGACTCCATAACTGTATTTATCAGAGGTAGCGGGTAACTATATTTCACCGTGATTTTATTGAGACCTCGATAATCAATGCACGGGCGTAAACCGCCATCCTACTTCCTCACAAAAAAGAAACTCGAAGAGGCGGGTGAAATGGATGGCTGAATGAACCCCTGACGCAGGGATTCAGAGATATATGTATCCATAGCCACCGTCTCCGCTTGAGACAGGGGATAGACGTGACTCCTGGGATATGCAGCGTCTACCAGGAGATCTATCGCACAATCCCCCTGTCGATGGGGTGGTAATTGAGTCGCCTTCTTTTTACAGAAGGCGAGAGCCAAATCGGCATATTCTGGAGGAATGTGCACGGTGGAGACCTGGTCTGGACTTTCCACCGTAGTAGCACCAACGGAAACCCCTAAACACCTACCTGAGCACTCTCGCGACCACCCCGTGAGAGCCCTCTGTGGCCAAGAAACAGTGGGGTTATGACACGCTAACCAGGGTAGACCTAGCACCACAGAATACGCAGGGGAATCAATAAGAAAAAGACTTAATCTTCTCCTTGTGACCCTCCTGCGTTATCATATACAACGGTGCGGTGACCTCCCTGATAAAACCTGACCCTAATGGTCGACTATCTAAGGCATATCCACAGACACAATAGGGATCCCTAAACTATGAGCTAAATCTTTATTAATGAAATTTCCAGCCGCGCCTGAATCTACTAGCGCCTTATACTGGGAATGCAGGGAAAAATCCAGAAAAGTGACAGAGACAAACATAAGTGCAACAGAGGGCTCTGGATGAGAATGGTGCCTACTCACCTGGGGTGATGCCAGAGTGCCCTGCCTGCCTTCTCTATTCCCAGAGGAACCAACCCGGCACCGACCAGCAGTGTGATCTCTGCGACCATAGATGGTGCTCGAGCGGGAATCCCCTCCGGTCTCCCGGCGCACCGTCCCTCCCAATTCCATTGGTTCGGGAGAGAGGGTGCGGGAGGATTGAACAACCAGACCCCGATCTAGACGTCCACGAGTAGCCAGCATGTTGTCCAGCCTGATGGACATGTCCACCAGCTGGTCGAAGTTGAGGGTGGTGTCTCTACAGGCCAGCTCCCGACGGACGTCCTCGCGTAGGCTACAACGGTAATGGTCGATCAGGGCCCTGTCGCTCCATCCAGCGCCGGCAGCCAAGGTCCTAAACTCCAAAGCAAACTCCTGGGCACTCCTCGTCTCCTGCCTCAGATGATAGAGGAGCTCACCCGCTGTTTTTCCTTCGGGAGGATGGTCGAATACTCTCCTGAAATAAAGGGTGAACTCCTCAAAATGGTCCAACGCCGCATTCTCCTCTCTACACACAGCGCTGGCCCACTCCCGGGCTTTCCCGGTGAGGCATAAGACGAGGGCGGAACTCTTCTCCCGGTCGGATGGTACTGGGGAGACCGTGGCCAGATATAAGTTCAGTTTAAGGAGGAAACCCTGGCAGCCGGCAGTATCTCCGTTGTAACCCATGGGTAGGGGTAAACGGATTTTGTTAGGTTCAGGTGGGGAAAACGCGTTAAAGGTAAATCCCAGTTGTGGCAGTGGAGGCGCTGGAGAAAATCCCTGTCTCTCCCAGCGATCCATATTCTGGACAATGCGATCCATGACGGCGCTCAAACAGTCAATCTCCTTCGCTTGTTCCATAACGCGCTTTTCCACCTCCATGGGCGTCGTGTCCTCTCCTTCTGACTTCATATATAATGGTCAGAGATTCTGTCACAGTTGCGTGTATAAGTGGCAGGGAAGTCAGGCGCAGGAGAGTCAAATAGAGTGTAGAATGGAGTTTTTTTATTATAGTCCCAGTAATCTGCTCCATAACACTCATAGGAAAACATAAAACAAATATGGGTACGATGACCCGTCGCACACCTATACACATAAACACAACACTTGACAAAGAACAATCTCTGACAAAGACATGAGGGGAAACAGAGGGTTAAATACACAATAGGTAATGGATTGAAAACAGGTGTGTGGGAAGACAGGACAAAACCAATGGAAAATGAAAAATGGATCGATGATGGCTAGAAGACAGGTGACGTCGACCGCCGAACACCGCCCGAACAAGGAGAGGCAACGACTTCGGTAGAAGTCGTGACATTTGTAAGGATACTGACACACACACACACACACCACACGCACACGCATTCTATAATATTCTATAATACTGCTGTGATCAAATAAAGCAACCATTACAAAACAAATTATCACGGCAAAATTTGAATTGGGACACTTACCGATCATGTGCCATGGTGAAAGAACTTTGATGGGCTTCAATTCCCGCGACACAGTCTTCACCCTCTCAAACGTCTGGAAGGCTAGAGAGTGTACTGACCTTTTAAGCACAAAGTGACACATTTATTTATTTTTTATTTTATTTATTTCACCTTTATTTAACCTGGTAGGCCAGTTCTCATTTACAACTGCGACCTGGCCAAGATAAAGCAAAGCGGTGTGACACAAACAACAACACAGAGTAAACAATATATATTATATATTGGAATAAACAAATGTACAGTCAATAACACAATAGAAAAGTTGATATACAGTGTGTGCAAATGAAGTAAGATTAGGGAGGTAAGGCAACAAATAGGCCATAGTGGCGAAATAATTACAATTTAGCCATTAAACACTGGAGTGATAGTTGAGCAGAATATGAATGTGTAAGTAGAGATACTGGGATGCAAAGAAGCAAAAAATAAATAACAATATGGGGATGAGGTAGTTGGGTGGGCTATTTACAGATGGGCTATGTACAGGTGCAATGATCTGTAAGCTGCTCTGACAGCTGGAGCTTAAAGTTAGTGAGGGAGATATGAGTCTCCAGCATCAAAGATTTTTGCAATTCGTTCCAGTCATTGGCAGCAGAGAACTGGAAGGAAAGGCGGCCAAAGAGGAGTTGGCTTTGGGGTTGACCAGTGAAATATAACTGCTGGAGCACTTGCTACGGGTGGGTGCTGCTATAGTGACCAGTGAGCTGAGATAAGGCGGGGCTTTACCTAGCAAAGACTTATAGATGACCTGGAGCCAGTGGGCTTGGCGACGAATATGTAGCGAGGGCCAGCCAACGAGAGCATACAGGTCGCAGTGGTGGGTAGTATTTGGGGCTTTGGTGACAAAACGGATGGCACTGTGATAGACTGCATCCAATTTGCTGAGTAGAGTGTTGGAGGCTATTTTGTAAATGACATTGCCGAAGTCAAGGATCGTTAGGATAGTTAGTTTTACGAGGGTATGTTTGGCAGCATGAGTGAAGGATGCTTTGTAGCAAAATATGAAGCCGATTCTAGATTTCATTTTGGATTGGAGATGCTTGATGTGAGTCTGGAAGGCGAGTTTACAGTCTAACCAGACACCTAGGCATCTGTAGTTGTCCACACATTCTAAGTCAGAACCCTACAGAGTAGTGATGCTAGACTGGCCTGCAGATGCGGGCAGCAATCGGTTGAAGAGCATGCATTTAGTTTTACTTGCATTTAAGAGCAGTTGGCATTGAAGCTCGTCTTGAGGTTCGTTAACACAGTGTCCAAAGAAGAAGAATACAGAATGGTGTCTTCTGCGTAGAGGTGGATCAGAGAATCACCAGCAGCAAGAGCGACATCATTGATGTATATAGAGAAAAGAGTCGGCCCGAGAATTGAACCCTGTGCCACCCCCATAGAGACTGCCAGAGGTCCGGACAACAGGCCCTCCGATTTGACAAACTGAACTCTGTCTGAGAAACCAAGGCTATTAAGTCAGCCAATAAGAATGCGGGGATTGAAACATTGTGTGCTCTCTGATATGAAATTCATTGAAATTATAATAATTTCAGATATAATATAATGTGATTGATAAACAAAAGGTTATTTCACTTGCCCAGCTCTCCACGTCCTTGACAATTCCACACCAGAAGAAGCTTCACTGCGAAATGGCCAGAATGCATCTCACTCAGCACGGCCTCCTTCTACTCCTTAGTAAAAATCACCCTCCTGTGTGGCATCCTTCCCCTGTATGTACATGTGATTGCCTAACAACTTGGAAGAGAAGAGTTGTTGATATACTCAAGTCTAAGTAAATTTGCATTGCTGTCTTTCTCTCTCTGTTTCTCTCTCCATATCTCTCTCTGTCTGTCTTCCACTCTCTTCCCACCTCTCTCTCCCTCTCACTTTCAACCTTTCTCACTTTCTTCCTCTCTCTCCCCCCTCTCTGTCTGTGTGTCTGTCTTGCGAAGACACCTAGGGCAGTTTGAATTACCATAATTGCTTACACCTATCCATTTGATTGATCAGATTTAACATATAGCTAGATACATGAATATGACAGACATATGTATAGCTAGCAACATGTAGATGACCAACTAGCTAGATGGAAAATGGTTGTTGAAAAATGGTTGTACATAGCTAAGTCCATCCTAATAGAAGTTAACGTAAACTCACCCCATTCCGTACAAATGTGCGCAACCGCAACATTCAAACGAGGCTACAAAGAAAACTAATGGGACTGTAGCGACTGTGTTGACTTCAAAATATGGGGTGTTAACAACGTTTCTATTCAAGCGTTGATCGACATGGTAACGTCTCTATAGTATTGGAGAAAAGTTTTAAAAAACTGACCCCCCGTTACATCGTGACGTGTCATGCCGTAACATACAGCACGCATAAAGCAACTATTTCTGTCTTACAATCTCTCTCCACCAAGTATATCACTTCTCTCGTCATTTTAAAACAAGAAATGGACAGTGACGGGGGTAAGGGGGGATACCTAGTCATTTTTTGCGTCATCACTGCATGCGATCATCATTCTCAAAGCCGCTGTTTACTTCTAAGATCACTTTAGCACCGCCCTAAAAACCCGATTCAAATTCAACACAAACCTTCAAATAGGTATGTAATGACACATTATATAAACTCTTTATAGTGTTTTATTTACATTTTAGAGGCGATTTGGTGATAAGTTGGACAGATCGAGTGAAGAAAAAGCAATTTTCCCACACAACATCTCTCCTCCTCACTATCACGCATTAGTTTCGCTTCCCCATCCGCCATTTTTAAAAAGACCCGACGGGGCTCATTGCCTTCTTGAATTATGCAGAAACGGGCAGCGTGGGGGTCATGTAATTGATTCTGTTGGAAAGGGGAGAAATGGTGCTTTACAATGGTATTGACATTACAGTTGATCTGGAAGTATTACGATTTTGGGGTGCTAAAATAAGGTCAATTGTACGGACCAAGGCGATGTACAAATGTGAGTGAGTTTACGATAACTGCTTATTAACCTTGAATTGTGAATTTCTCTGCCCCATACGAATGTTGTGTCTCTTGTCAAGATCAGAGGTGCCTTCATAGTACTTCGCCTGGTTGGAAAGATAAAATAAAATCTCCTTGAGGGATGCCATTGAAGTGCAAGCTACATACAAACAGAAAGCTACAATAACAGTTAGCTAGCTAGCTAGCTAATGTTAGCTAAATAAAACTGTCTTGCTAGCTAGCTAGCTGGCTAGCTGGCTAGGCAGGCTGAGGTAAGTAAGTAAAGTAGTTAGCAACATCAATCTAAAAACAGTTTAAGGGTCATTCTTGGGCTGCGGTAATATTTAAAAGAAATACACTTTTTTTTTTGCTACAATAAATGCATTTCTGAACACCCCACAACATTAAGTACATATTACACCTTCAAGAAAACGTATTTTCCCACCTCAGGCATTAAAGCCATTTTATTATTGTAAATTCTTGTCTGAAATGGACACAATTTATCTTCAACCCCTTCACAGACAATATGGAAGTTGTCTGAATATGATAAAAAAAAATATATACAATTAACATTTCCCCTAATGCTCATGTGTCCCCCAAACCAGTTCAATTATTATAAATATAAAATGTAAGTAAAAATTCAGAATTTTGCTATAGTAAATTCTGAAATAGACACATTATGTGTCAGCGGGCTCATCATTTAAATAAAAAGGTTTCCACTTCAGAGATTTAACATAAATCTAATCTTCTTGGGATTGTCATTAATATTTCAGACTGAGCTCAGAAAACATTAAATTCATATTTATTAATCTTTGCCAATTTTATTTAACAAATATTTTCATTGTGACGGGGTTGAGACTAGGGTGACATGGTTGAATACTGTAACGGGGTTGAAGAGACACATCGGTTTCCATACTAGTTTAGTTTACTATCAATATCCCTCCAAGATTTACCACAAAACATTGCATTTCATTGTATGCAACCATGTAATAAGGACATTATGTCACGCCCTGACCTTAGAGATCCTTTTTATGTCTCTATTTTGGTTTGGTCAGGGTGTAATTTGGGTGGGCATTCTATGTTCTGTATTTCTAGGTTTTGTATTTCTTTGTTTCTGGCCGAGTGTGGTTCCCAATCAGAGGCAGCTGTCTATCGTTGTCTCTGATTGGGGATCATACTTAGGCTGCCCTTTTCCCTCTTTCTGTGTGGGATCTTGTTCTTTGTTTGTGTGCAGGGAGTTTGCACATCGAAGCTGTTCGGTGTGCAATTCTTTATTGTTTTGTCCTGTATTAGTTTCACTTCATGATTAAATTATGTGGAACTCTAAGAACGCTGCGCCTTGGTCTCTTCCTTCCGACGACACCCGTTACACATTAGATATATTTAGAATAATCTGGGTTTTATTAACCAAACTGCAGTAAATATAGAAACAAATAAAAACACATCAGGCATTAGGGTAATTAATAACATTCAACAGGTTTCATCAGAAAAGTTCAACGTGTCATCAAACTGTAGGAACATTTTCCAAGGGCATTTAGAATGCTAGAACAGCTGTAACTACAGCACTAGTGTCAGCATCCTTCTTCTCAGGAGCACCATATTCATTCATTCATGGTTTTCGTCCTGAGAGTCTGGCCCACACATCTCTCTCAACCTCTACGTGGCGGGATGTCACACTCTGTGGGGGTGGAATCATCTCAAGGACTTCATCAAACTGATACCGGTGGATGTCGTCTCGAGAAGGCCAAAAAAATCTGTTTAGTCCTACACGATGCAATCATTTCCCTTACACTCATTTCCTCCATGCCCAAGGATGATGCCTGGATAAAGGTCATCATCATATTCCACTACACACCACTGCCCAAGAAGACCTGCATTTCCCACTGGATTTGGTCCACAGGTTGTGGATTTTTCTCATTGGCTGGCTTTTCTGGAGCAGCCAGTACCTTCTGCCTGAAACGGAAGTGCTGTGTGTTAAAGCATGTACAGTTTAGGTCCTTCTTTGTTGAACAAAGGCAGCTGACAACACGAGACATCAGCTCTTCAGGAGCAAGGGGGATGACCTGGTGTATTCTCATGGTGGAGGGCACAGCTTTTATCGGGCTTGGCATCATCTCTATCGCACATTCAACATCTGGACTTTGTGGAGGAGTGGTCAAGTTCCTCAGTGCTCCTTTCCTCTCCTTGCTTCTATTGTATGCTGTTCTCCACTGTGTATGCTTCTGACGCTGGTATCTCTCACTTAAATCACTGATCTTTTTCTTTTTCCCTGCCTCAACATTTCTTTTCCATCTCTGACACTCTCTCAAGATATTGTTCCCTTTTTTTACACTGCCTTTGTCTTTCTGCTGCTGATGTGGGTGCCATCATTTCCTAGGTGTTTCAATGGATAATGTTAAATCACATGTATACACTATAATCCTTGAGTAATTTTGGATCTAGAGCAACTTAAAGGAACAACTGAAGTTAAGAGCCTTAACCAACTCTGCTACCACTAGCCTACCTGCCTAAAAATATAGTTTTTGTTCATATGGAACACATTACAGCATGTTTCATAAGTGAATATAAACAATATATAATGTATAATATATTGAATAATTCATTTGTTTAGATGCAATATTCATAAATAAAGTAAATAACTCAACCCTGTTACAATGAAACATGTGCCAGGGTTGAGTATGATGGGGTTGAGCTGTTTTGCTCAAAATGGCCTCGGCTCCTCATGTAGTGAAGGACAGGAGACCACATGGTGTGCATGAAATTAATAGATTGTATATTTTTATGGGTTAAAGTATAATTTTGATAAGTGCTAGTTTTCCATCTTTATTTCATGTAACGGGGTTGAGTTGGTCAGCTCGACGATCCCCACCTGACTTTAAAAAACAACAAAATACAGATATAAAAGAATGTGAATGTTGAATGATGTCACTTCCTGTTAATGATGGCACATAAGGGTGGACTGACAATTTTTATTGGCGTAGTTTGGTTGCCGTGACAGGGATGACTAAGGGACAGAGTTAATTGTGTGATTTTAATCAATAATCATGCATTTTTTTTATAAAAATACTTTCTCAACAAAAGAACACAAATATATGTTTACATTAATGGCAAAAGTTATTAATTATGTGCACATTTTAACAACGCCTGGGGGACATGGTACAATTCTTAGTGTCAGTAAAAAAAATATGATAAAAGTTCAAATTAATGCTATGTTTATTTCAAATCATTATACTGGACATTTCAATATATATATAAAAAATATTTTAACATTTTATTTTGGTGACCCAATACTTGAAATATAATATAAAAAGTCAGAGGGACAGAAATGTTACCCGAGCCCAAGAATGACCCTTAAATTATTTCTTCCTATTTAGCAGTAGGTAGTCAGCAGGTAGTCACTGTCAAAAACACCATCCTTGGAGAGCAATTGTGAGGTAATAATTTTGCGTGGACTGAGCGAGCGCTTATAAGGTGAAATAGAACTAGAACTGCCCGCGTCCTATGCGGCCGCTATGAGGTAAAATAGAGCCAAGCTTTTTGACAGGGGGACACTATTTGGCATGACATGGTGTTTAAAACTTCTTATGGATAGGGGGCAGCATTTTCACATTTGGATGAAAAGCGTGCCCAGAGTAAACTGCCTCCTACTCAGTTCCAGATGCTAATATATGCATATTATTAGTAGTATTGGATAGAAAACACTCAAAAGTTTCTAAAACTGTTTGAATGATGTCTGTGAGTATAACAGAACTCATATGGCAGGCAAAAACCTGAGAAAAAATCCAACCAGGAAGTGGGAAATATGAGGTTTGTAGTTTTCAACTCAGCCCCTATTGAATATACAGTGGGATATGGGTCATCTTGCACTTACTAAGGCTCCCACTAGATGTCAACAGTCTTTAGAACCTTGTCTGATGCTTCTACTATGAAGTGGGGCTTAATGAGAGGGGAATGAGTCAGAGGTCTGCCAGCAGCCACGAGCTGACCATGCGCATTCACATGAGAGGTAGCTCCTGTTCCAGTTGCTTTCCTGATGACAAAGGAATTCTCCGGTTGGAACATTATTGAAGATTTATGATAAAAACATCCTAAAGATTGATTCTATACATCGTTTGATTTGTTTCTACGACCAGTAATATAACTTTTGGGAATTTTCGTCCGACATTTCCGCTGGACTTGCCCGCGCCTCGTGAGTTTCGATTTGTTTACTAAACGCCCTAACAAAAGGTGGAATTTGGACATAAATGATGGACTTTATGGAACAAATCAAACATTTATTGTGGAACTGCGATTCCTGGGAGTGCATTCTGACGAAGATCATCAAAGGCAAGTGAATATTTATAATGCTATTTCTGACTTATGTTGACTCCAACATGGCGGATATATTCTTGGGTTGTGAATGTCTCTGAGCGCCGTTCTCAGAATTTTGCATGGTTTGCTTTTCCCGTAAAGTTTTTTTGAAATCTGACACAGCGGTTGCATGAAGAGATTAAGTTGTTTCCAAAACATTTCTGGGGACAAATTATATACTTTACTAGATTATTCTTGTCAATGGACAATACTCACCTTCATGTTTACAAAGTCAAAATCCCCATGAACATTATTTACATGATCTATATGTTGTTTCTCAATCTTTATGCTGCAAAAATCCCTCAACCTAAGTCTCTTGTTTCTTCTCTCCTACCCCACATGTCCCTAGCTAGCGGACCCAGACAACCTTGAACATTTAGAGGGGTGTGGAGGACATTAAATCAATAGACTCCAGAGTGAACGGAAACGGTGCTGTACTTAACAAACAGTTGCAAACCGGGGAGGGGTTAGATTGTGAGTTTGGGGAACATTGTCAGCAAGGCCACTGCCCTTTAAATACATTACTCATTGCTTCAAGCCACACCTCGCCACACCCAGCAAACGGGAGCAAACGTACCTCAAAGTCTGTTCAAGAACGTACAAGAACGTTTTGGGGAAATGTGTCGTTCAGTACAAACCGTTCCGCAAACATCCCAGCTAGCACAGTGGATCTTGGCCGATTCCGGCTGAGAGTCGGGGCACTCGGCTAAGAGTCAGACTCGGCCGATGCCTTCGGCAGTATTACTTATGGCTAGGATTCGGGGATTGAGCTCGGGCCGATTCCGGTGTGAGTTATCTGGCCCAAATGTATTATTTGGGGCTCGGGCCAATTCTGGTGTGAGTTATCTGGCCCAAATGTATTACTTGGGGCTCGGGCCGATTGTGGCTACTCTCTGGCAGATGATTACACGGGCTGCTTTATATAATTAACATTTCATTATTTATTTATTTATTCATATTTTTTTATTGTTTCTGTGATAAAAAAATTAAATGAACACATACATTATTCTTTACGGGTACTGTTTAAGTAGTATTTTCGTATTTTGATACTTTGTGCAAGGCAATTGATAAGCATTAAAAACTTGGGGATGAGGCCTCCCGAGTGGCGCAGCGGTCTAAGACACTGCATCGCAGTGCAAACTGCGTTGCTACAGATGTTGGTTCGATCCCCGTGCCGGCCGAAACCGGGAGACCCATGAGGCGACGCAAAATTGGTCTAGCGTCGTCCAGGATAGGGGAGGGTTTGGCTGGCCGGGATGTCCTTGTCTCATCGCGCTGTAGCGACTCCTGTGGCGGGCCTGGCACATGAACGCTGACACGGTCACCAGGTATACAGTGTTTCCTCCGGCACATTGGCGGGGTTGTGTTTCGGAGGACGCACGGCTCTCGACCTTTGCTTCTCCCGAGGCCATACGGGGGTTGCAGCGATGGGACAAGACAATTGGATATGACGAAAAGGGGCAAAAAATATAGATATATAATAAATAAATACAATTATTTAAATAAATTGTGGATGGGTATAATTTGTATGTATAAAATGTTTAATAGTACTATTTGTATACATTATTTAAATGTTCATTGGGCTGCTTCTGGGGGGATTCTGGTAAGAAGTCGGCTGAATTCCGGTAGATGGAAACTGGTAAGAAGTCGATTCTGGTAAGAAGTCAGCCGATTCTGGGCAGTCATTCATTTTGATACCAGGCCAAGTCCGACACCCAATTCCGGGCCGTTTCAATCAGTTCCGGCCCCCCGGAAGAGGGCCGCTTCTGGGCCGATTCCTCATTGCTAGCTGGGATTCAAGGGAACTGAACGCACCTCAGGTTAATAGCGCTGGTGTTTTTGTAATCAAGATCATCAACTATTAATAAGCTAGTGATTAGAGTCAGCTGCTGAGAATTAAAGGCAGCCCGGGGAAAGTAGTGTCCTTGTTTCCACAATGACACAGCCTAGCCTAGGGTGAGACAGGAGGGATGAGGGAGGGAGAGGAATAAATACATAAAAAGGGAGAAAAGGAGGAGGGAGGAAGAGACACAGAAAGAGGGAAGTGAGATAGAGGGAAGGAGAGGGAGATAGGAAGGTGATTGGGAAGATAAAGAGGGAAGGAGGGTGGAAGAGAGAGGGATAGAGAGAGACAGAGAAAGGCCTGCTGTTTTGGGTTAGCTGATGTAGAAATTGAGAGACCAGACTATTGATGAAGAGAAGGTGAAGGTTGAGAAGGAGAGAGAGAAAAAGAGAGAAACAGTAAACGTTTTTTTTTTTTATTCTCTAATCAGCATCAGTAATGGATCTATCTATCTGACCTGTCTGCTCTGGTCTCTCCTAAGAGACTTTCTGACCTGTCTGCTCTGGTATCTCCTGTGAGACCCAGCTCTGGTTTGATCAAAATTCTGTTTTTTTCCTAAGCTAACATATAGAAAATGTATTCATTTTAATTTGACTTTTCTATCAACCCCATAGGTGGAAAAGCTTTGAAAAATATGATTTAGTATCGTCTTGGCTTTTTGGATATATTGCTGTTTACTATTTATTTTTCAAAATATGACAATTGGAATGCATATCTTCAAAACTTCACATTTCAAAGCAAGGGCTGAACATAACAACAAGAGTATTGGATTGGCGATTCAAATTCATCGTATTCTTCTGTCTCTTTGTGACTAAATGTTTGGCATTCAACTGGTCCTCAAAGTTGATGTCATCACTTCACAGGCAGGAATTGATTACTGGGTTTCAACTTGTTTTGGACTCCTTTTCCCTTTTCAAGGTTGAAACATTTTCTAAAGTTTTGTTTAAAATAAAAATCCCTTTAAAAACGGATTTCTCCCCCCAAATCTTTGAAGTAATGTCTTGAATGCAGATTGTTGATAAATTGGGGGGGAAAGCTTCAGATACAAATCCCTCTCTTTTAATTATGCTATGCCCCAGAGGAATGCAACACAAAAGAACAATCTAGCCCAAATAAACATCATTATCACAGAACTCAGTCAGCGCTAACATGAAAACGCTGAAAAGGGGAAATATGTCAAATACAAAACATCTCTCATCATTGAAAAACAGTACATTCAGGCTCTGAGACCTCTCAAACATAATTACACCTATAAGGCCAAAAATATCAGCAGAAAGGCAAACCTCAATGGTAATCCCTTATTACTTCTCCTGCCCTTGTGGATTGTATGTAGGCCTAACTGCAGCCAAGAGTATTACATTTTATCATGCTCTAAATGTCATGAACCATAAAAGAACATGGCAATCATTATCATATTGTATGAGGAATATGAGATATATGTTTGATTGCTTATAGCAAATCTAAATCATATGCCTTGTGTACATTTCAAATTAATCAATAACTTTGCTCATTAACCAAATGCATACCGGCGTATTATCTGTTAGCTTTATTCCCAGCCAGACAGACGTCTTATACAACTATCGTCTTATACAACCCCACTATTCCCCCATTACAGACTGGAAAAATATTTGTTTTAGTTAATGGAGCCGTCAACAATACCTTTGGTGGAGGGAGGCAGATTGACTATGACTCTTCAGAGAGAGAGACACACATATCTCTAGATCATTACAGTCGACATTACTGGGAGCCCATACAGGCGTGGATGGAGTACAGCTGGACAGCCAGGCCTTCAAAGATGATCATGCTATAAATTCCCCACACTGTATAATAGGTCTGTCACTCTGAAAGCTGGGGCTGTGGGACAAGATAAATAATGCCCTTGTTCTGAAATCTTTTCTGTTGTTAAAAACATATAATATTAGCATTACTGCAACATTATTTTGTTGAAATATAATTTGATCTCTGAACAAATTAAGCTAATTGATTAAACCTACATTAGCATTTTCACGCTTCATGCCCAAATCATCCTAAAGTATCTAAAAATGGATTGTGTAACTCAATGACGTTACCTATCGATGATTTGGATATGAAGCGAGAACATGCTAATAAAGGTAACATTGACTTGCACTGTATTTGTGCCACATATTCAAAAAAGGTAGCATTTGAAACAGTGACCAGGTAAACAAAACCGAAGGATAGGTTGCTGTCCGAGCCGCAGCTCCTCACTACTTGTCAAACATGGAGAACTGATACGACAGTATGTACTCGTTGTTGGGGTGGGATTGGCGTGGGTGGATCTGTGGATGGCTTTTGACCACTTATTTGGATTCCTCATGTCTTAGCCATTGTTAGAAAAATGTTGGTCCAAATCAGATGCTAGTTACTATCATTATTGGATATTATAGGATTCCTATACATTAAAATTGCCAATTTGGGTGCAATCGATTCCATTCATTTTTCAGAGACCAAGTTACATTTAAAAAAAACAATGTTTCCGGAATGCTTATCTGATCTGTTTCTGAGTACGAAACGATTTCAGAACAATCTGAGATGGTGGGTCTCATGGCTTGCTGAAATGATATGGAACGACCTACAGTGCTTCTGCTGATTACTGTTAAGAGCTCCTTCACTTGTTTATTTAACGGGCTCGTCGTAAATATGTCCAATCTGTAGCTTTTTACTGTGATCGTCACCGTCCAATAGCCATATGTCCCTTTCAATCACCACGTTATCGTTAAATCTAGATGGATGTTATTAGCAATTGTAATTGTGCTACTTTAAACAATCACTTGGCTCTGGCTAGAACATAAGTTGCAGAAGCTATTGTATGAAAGAGAGAGACAGAGAGAGAGTGCTGTCTAACTAAACTGGAGCTTGAATGTCAGTTGTATCTAACTGACTATAAACAGCTACTGTATTTAATCAGTTATCTCTTCTTCTCTTCTTCAGCCATCTCCAAACGCACAATAATGACTTTGACACATGCGCGCATTTATGCTCGCATGCTCACAGATACGGGCAGACGCACACACACAACAATGAATGAATAACAATACGTCGTTATAAGTAATTCATTCAAAATGAAGTGTGGCTAAATGACTTATAGGTTTGATAACCACTCTCTCCCTGTTTAAAGATCACATCTGGTGTCTCGCCCAAAACAACATGGTGTCTAGTGTGTGTGGGGGGTTTCAGTCAGTCCCTCTCTTCGTGCTAATTGACTGATTAGTCTTGTTAAGTTTTACTGTTCAAAACAACACCCCACTAATGAGGGGAAATGAATTATGATGTCGGCCATGTCTTGTCTTCATCTGTCCTTAGTTCGTAAGGAGGTAAACCAAGACATGTCTATCATGCTCTGGTTATTAACATAACACATCTCAATTTTCATGGCTAAAGTTTCACCATCTAATTGTACAGTAAGGTAATGTGTCCTCCCAGCATTTAAACCCCAGTTCACCTGCATGCCACAAGACAGCTTTAGCCCACTGAGCTAAAGCCAATGCGTTTTCAGGGTGCTAAAATAAGTCTTCACACAGCAAATTCCCCAGTGTTAAATCAACACCGACAGCATTACATTTAACACTGATCCAGTGTTAATACCGGTCCACACCTTTCAGTGTCGAATTAACACACTGCTAAATGTAAAGCCTTATTTGCATAATTCCCAGAGTGCCTTGCCTTTCGAGTAAATGTAGAGTTAGCACCCATGATTGTATTTGTTAGTGACAGAGACATGGTTGTTGCATTCATCCATTTTCAGTCCTGTAGCCTTCACCAAGTGAGATTCTAAGCAAATAAACTAAGAAAAGTCCTCTCACTGTCAACTGTGTTTATTTTCAGCAAACTTAACATGTGTAAATATTTGTATGAACATAACAACACTCAACAATTGAGACATAAACAGAACAAGTTCCACAGACATGTGACTAACAGAAATGGAATAATGTGTCCCTGAACAAAGGGGGGTTCAAAATCAAAGTAAGAGTCAGTATCTGCATTAAGTACTGCAGTGCATCTCCTCCTCATGGACTGCACCAGATTTGCCAGTTCTTGTTGTGAGATGTCACCACACTCTTTCACCAAGGCACCTGTAAGATCCCGAACACTTCTGGGGGGAATGGCCCTAGCCCTCACCCTCCGATCCAACAGGTCCCAGACGTGCTCAATGGGATTGAGATCAGGCTCTCGCTGGCCATGGCAGAACGCTGACATTCCTGTCTTGCAGGAAATCACGCACAGAACGGGCTGTATGGCTGGTGGCATTGTCATGCTGGAGGGTCATGTCAGGATGAGCCTGCAGGAAGGGTACCACATGAGGGAGGAGGATGCCTTCCCTGTCACGCACAGCGTTGAGATTGCCTGCAAATAACAACAAGCTCAGTCCGATGATGCTGTGACACACCTTCCCAGACCATGACGGACCCTCCACCTCCAAATCGATCCCGCTCCAGAGTACAGGCCTCGGTATAACATTCATTCCTTTGACGATAAACGCGAATCCGACCATCACCCCTGGTGACACAAAACCGCGACTCATCAGTGAAGAGCACTTTTTGCCAGTCCTGTCTGGTCCAGCGACGGTGGGTTTGTGCCCATAGGCGACGTTGTTGCTGGTGATGTCTGGTGAGGACCTGACTTACAACAGGCCTACAAGCCCTCAGTCCAGCCTCTCAGCCTATTGCAGACATTCTGAGCACTGATTGTGCGTTCCTGGTGTAACTTGGCAGTTGTTGTTGCCATCCTGTACCTGTCCCACAGGTGTGATGTCCGGATGTACCGATCCTGTGCAGGTGTTATTACAAGTGGTCTGCCACTGAGAGGACGATCAGCTGTCCGTCCTGTCTCCCTGTAGCGCTGTCTTAGGCGTCTCACTTGCAATGTATTGCCCTGGCCACATCTGCAGTCCTCATGTCTCCTTGCAGCATGCCTAAGGCACGGTCACGCAGATTAGCAGGGACCCTGGGCAGGGACCCTCTTTATTTTGGTGTTTTTCAGAGTCAGTAGAAAGACCTCTTTAGTGTCCTAAGTTTTCATAACTGTGACCTTAATTGCCTACAGTCTGTAAGCTGTTAGTGTCTTAACGACCGCTCCACAGGTGCATGTTCATTAATTGTTTATGGTTCATTGAACAAGCATGGGAAACAGTGTTTAAACCCTTTACAATGAAGATCTGTGATGTTATTTGGATTTTTACGAATTATCTTTGAAAGACAAAGTCCTGAAAAAGGGACGTTTCTCTTTTTGCTGAGTTTATGTGAGATTCTAAGCAAATATGTTATCATTTTAATTAAATTCTTAAACACAATTCAAGTATTTAATAAAACCTAATATTGAGGGGCTAGTTTGACCCTAATATAGTGGTGTGAAACGGATGCTTTTTCAGGACCATGTATAGTGATGTGTAATTTCTATTGGAATCTAGCCAGAGTGGGGATATCCAGCATTTATTATTTGTATTTTCCCACAACCAGGGATGTAAGGCTGCCGGAGTTTGGAGGAGCGGCACTTCATCACTTCAATTTGAGCTGGTAGAACAATTTCTGAATAAATTCTATTTAATTATCACTAAAATTCCATGAAAGACGATAGAACGACAAACCAAATAAATATGTATAGCAGCCTAGAGGTAGGTAAATGACAGTTTCTTCCCTGTCTTCTCTCTGTTGGTGGTGAGAATGATGAAAAACTATATAGGCTACATGTGTGCACTGCGGGGGCCTGTCAAAGGCTTGACCACTTTTGCCAATAAGAATCCTAATTCATTGCATATCTGCCTTTATGTTCATAAAACTCCAAGCACCCCCCTCTCTACTCTTGTGCAGTGGAATCCAGAACTATATGTGACCACTTGGTTACGGCGACACCGGTCTGCCGAGGACACCCAAACCTGAGTTGCCACCGCAAAGCCCAAGGAGCCTGATCCTCTGGAAGTTGCTGTAGCCCTGCTTTGGATACAGTGCCTTCGGAAAGTATTCAGATCCCTTTGGCTTTTTTCACATTTTGTTACGTTACAGCCTAATTCTAAAATGTATTAAGGAATCTACACACAATTCCCCGTAATGACAATGCGAAAACAGGTTTTTAGAAATGTTTGCTAAATTATTTGCTAAAGTATTTAGACCCTTTGCTATGAGACTAGAAATTGAGCTCAGGTGCATCCTGTTTCCATTGATCAACCTTGAGATGTTTCTACAACTTGATTGACATCCACCTGCAGTAAATTCAATTGATTGGACATGATTTGGAAATGCACATATCTGTCTATGTAAGGTCCCACAGTTGACAGTGCATGTCAGAGCAAAAACCAAGCCATGAGGAAGGAATTATCCGTAGAGGTCCGAGACAGGACTGTGTCGATGCACAGATCTGTGGAAGGGTACCAAAAATGGCTGCAGCATTGAAGGTCCCCAAGAACACAGTGGCCTCCATCATTCTTAAATGGAAGACGTTTGGAAACACCAAGACTCTTTCTAGAGCTGGCCGCCCGGCAATTTGGGGAGAAGGGTGTTGGTCAGGGATGTGACCAAGAACCCGATGGTCCCTTTGACAGAGCTCCAGAGTTCTTCTGTGGAGATGGGAGAACCTTCCAGAAGGACAACCATCTCTGCAGCACTCCACCAATCAGGCCTTTATGGTAGAGTGGACAGACCAAAGCCACTCAGTAAAAGGCAAATGACAGCCCATTTGGAGTTTGCCAAAAGGCAAATAAAGCACACTCAGACCGTGAGAAAAAAACGCATGGACTGGGAGACTAGTCAGGATTGAGGGAAAGATGAAAAGAGCAACGTACAGAGAGATCTTTGATGAAAACCTGCTCCAAAGAGCTCAGGACCTCAAACTGGGGTGAAGGTTCACCTTCCAACAGGACAACAATCCTAAGCACCAAGAATCCTAAGCTCCAAGACAGGAGTGCAGGAATGCAGGAGTGGCTTCTGGACAAGTTTCTGAATGTCCTTGAGTGGCCCAGCCAGATGCCGGACTTGAACCCAATCGAACATCTCTGGAGAAATCTGAAAATAGCTGTGCAGCAACTCTCCCCTTCCAACCTGACATAGCTTGAGAGGATCTGCAGTGAAGAATGGGAAAAACTCCCCAAATACAGGTGTACCAAGCTTGTAGCGTCATACCCAAGAAGATTCGAGGCTGTAATTGCTGCTAAAGGTGCTTCAACAAAGTACTGAGTAAAGGGTCTGAATACTTATGTAAATGTGATATATCTGGGGGGTTTTGTAATGAAAAAACCCTGTTTTTGCTTGTCATTATGGGGTATTGTTTGTAGACTGATGAGAGGGGAAAAAACGATTTAATCAATATTAGAATAATGCTGTAACGTAACAAAATGTGGAAAAAGTCAAATGGTCTGAATACTTTCCGAATGCACTGTATGCTGATGATATTTAGTAAAGTGTAGAAATCTTTTCTTGCCAATAAATCTGTGGTCAATCTCTTTTATGTTCACAGATATGGTGGCATAGCAGGAAATGTCAGATTGCTGGCAACCAAGAGGTTTTAAGGCTTTTATGCATTGTTCTTTCTTCCTTTCCTGGTATAAACTGGTATTGGTCTGGTGTCACGTTCACCGTTGCAGACATATTTTAGTTTCCTTTCATTTATGATTATTGCGAAGATGCTACGTATAAAGTTGAGGTCCGCTCCTTTTTGTGAAATAACATGTCATAATCCTCATACAAGTCTAGTCTAACAAGTCTAGTCTAACTGTACAAAGTGCCTTATGAATGTATATGAATCAAAGCATGTGAAGATCTGACTATCAAATATATTTTAATACCTCACTCTCTTGATGTATTTTGTGTCGTGATGCTAGCTAACTACTTGGCGCTAAATGAACGTTATGAGTGTTTACTTTGCTAGCTAATTCGGCGTGTAATGGCTAACGTTACCACGAACGGTCAAGGCAAAGTTGTGACTGTATTATATTCTAATGTATAGGAACTGGATGAATGTAAATTCCTAATCGGCTGATTAACTTGAACACTGCTTTATTGCCAGGTATGTTGTTATTTATTTACTGTGTTGAAAATGTATTTTTATAACGCTATCTCTGAAGCTAGCTGGTTGTTGTACTCCTATTTTGAGTTTTGGTTCAGGATATCGTAAAATAACAATATGAGTTCTCGTGATATTTATTCTTTGAAATTATTCTATGTAAAACTATACGATCATATTGTGTTATTATAGCCATATTTGCCCTTTAATTTATTTATTTATTTTTATTTCACCTTTATTTAACCAGGTAGGCTAGTTGAGAACAAGTTCTCATTTGCAACTGCGACCTGGCCAAGATAAAGCATAGCAGTGTGAACAGACAACAACACAGAGTTACACATGGAGTAAACAATAAACAAGTCAATAACATGGTAGAAAAAAAGAGAATCTATATACAATGTGTGCAAAAGGCATGAGGAGGTAGGCAATAAATCGAATAATTACAATTTAGCAGATTATCACTGGAGTGATAAATCATCAGATGATCATGTGCAAGTAGAGATACTGGTGTGCAAAAGAGCAGAAAAGTAAATAAATAAAAGCAGTATGGGGGGTGAGGTAGGTAAATTGGGTGGGCTATATACTGATGGACTATGTACAGCTGCAGCGATCGGTTAGCTGCTCGGATAGCAGATGTTTAAAGTTGTTGAGGGAGATAAAAGTCTCCAACTTCAGAGATTTTTGCAATTCGTTCCAGTCGCAGGCAGCAGAGAACTGGAAGGAAAGGCGTCCAAATGAGGTTTTGGCTTTAGGGATGATCAGTGAGATACACCTGCTGGAGCGCGTGCTACGGGTGGGTGTAGCCATCATGACCAGTGAACTGAGATAAGGCGGCACTTTACCTAGCATAGCCTTGTAGATGACCTAGAGCCAGTGGGTCTGACGACGAACATGTAGCGAGGGCCAGCCGACTAGGGCATACAGGTCGCAGTGGTGGGTCGTATAAGGTGCTTTAGTAACAAAACGGATGGCACTGTGATAAACTGCATCCAGTTTGCTGAGTAGAGTATTGGAAGCTATTTTGTAGATGACATCGCCGAAGTCGAGGATCGGTAGGATAGTCAGTTTTACTAGGGTAAGTTTGGCGGCGTGAGTGAAGGAGGCTTTGTTGCGAAATAGAAAGCCGACTCTAGATTTGATTTTGGATTGGAGATGTTTGATATGAGTCTGGAAGGAGAGTTTGCAGTCTAGCCAGACACCTAGGTACTTATAGATGTCCACATATTCTAGGTCGGAACCGTCCAGGGTGGTGATGCTAGTTGGGCGTGCGGGTGCAGGCAGCAAACGGTTGAAAAGCATGCATTTGGTTTTACTAGCGTTTAAGAGCAGTTGGAGGCCACGGAAGGAGTGTTGTATGGCATTGAAGCTCGTTTGGAGGTTAGATAGCACAGTGTCCAAGGAAGGGCCAGAAGTATACAGAATGGTGTCGTCTGCGTAGAGGTGGATCAGGGAATCGCCCGCAGCAAGAGCAACATCATTGATATATACAGAGAAAAGAGTCGGCCCGAGAATTGAACCCTGTGGTACCCCCATAGAGACTGCCAGAGGACCGGACAACATGCCCTCCGATTTGACACACTGAACTCTGTCTGCAAAGTAGTTGGTGAACCAGGCAAGGCAGTCATTAGAAAAACCGAGGCTACTGAGTCTGCCGATAAGAATATGGTGATTGACAGAGTCGAAAGCCTTGGCCAGGTCGATGAAGACGGCTGCACAGTACTGTCTTTTATCGATGCCGGTTATGATATCGTTTAGTACCTTGAGCGTGGCTGAGGTGCACCCGTGACCGGCTCGGAAACCGGATTGCACAGCGGAGAAGGTACGGTGGGATTCGAGATGGTCAGTGATCTGTTTGTTGACTTGGCTTTCGAAGACCTTAGATAGGCAGGGCAGGATGGATATAGGTCTGTAACAGTTTGGGTCCAGGGTGTCTCCCCCTTTGAAGAGGGGGATGACCGCGGCAGCTTTCCAATCCTTGGGGATCTCAGATGATACGAAGGAGAGGTTGAACAGGCTGGTAATAGGGGGTGCGACAATGGCGGCGGTCAGTTTCAGAAATAGGGGGTCCAGATTGTCAAGCCCAGCTGATTTGTATGGGTCCTGGTTTTCCAGCTCTTTCAGAACATCTGCTATCTGGATTTGGGTAAAGGAGAAGCTGGGGAGGCTTGGGCGAGTAGCAGCGGGGGGGGGGGGGGGGCGGGGCTGTTGGCCAAGGTTGGAGTCGCCAGGAGGAAGGCATGGCCAGCCATTGAGAAATGCTTGTTGAAGTTTTCGATTATCACGGATTTATCGGTGGTGACCGTGTTACCTAGCCTCAGTGCAGTGGGCAGCTGGGAGGAGGTGCTCTTGTTCTCCATGGACTTTACAGTATCCCAGAACTTTTTGGAGTTAGAGCTACAGGATGCAAATTTCTGCTTGAAAAAGCTGGCCTTTGCTTTCCTGACTGACTGCGTGTATTGGTTCCTGACTTCCCTGAACAGTTGCATATCGCGGGGGCTCTTCGATGCTATTGCAGTTCGCCACAGGATGTTTTTGTTCTGGTCAAGGGCAGTCAGGTCTGGAGTGAACCAAGGGCTATATCTGTTCTTAGTTCTGCATTTTTTGAACGGAGCATGCTTGTCTAATATGGTGAGGAAGTAACTTTTAAAGAATGACCAGGCATCCTCAACTGACGGGATGAGGTCAATATCCTTCCAGGGTACCCGGGCCAGGTCGATTAGAAAGGCCTGCTCGCAGAAGTGTTTTAGGGAGCGTTTGACAGTGATGAGGGGTGGTCGTTTGACTGCGGACCCATTACGCATGCAAGCAATGAGGCAGTGATCGCTGAGATCTTGATTGAAGACAGCAGAGGTGTATTTGGAGGGCAAGTTGGTCAGGATAATGTCTATTAGGGTGCCCATGTTTACGGATTTAGGGTTGTACCTGGTGGGTTCCTTGATGATTTGTGTGAGATTGAGGGCATCTAGCTTAGATTGTAGGACTGCCGGGGTGTTAAGCATATCCCAGTTTAGGTCACCTAACAGAACAAACTCTGAAGCTAGATGGGGAGCGATCAATTCACAGATGGTGTCCAGGGCACAGCTGGGAGCTGAGGGGGGTCGGTAGCAGGCGGCAACAGTGAGAGACTTATTTCTGGAGAGATTAATTTTTAAAATTAGAAGTTCGAACTGTTTGGGCATAGACCTGGAAAGTATGACAGAACTTTGCAGGCTATCTCTGCAGCAGATTGCAACTCCTCCCCCTTTGGCAGTTCTATCTTGACGGAAAGTGTTATAGTTGGGTATGGAAATCTCAGAATTTTTGGTGGCCTTCCTAAGCCAGGATTCAGACACGGCAAGGACATCAGGGTTGGCAGAGTGTGCTAAAGCGGTGAGTAAGACAAACTTAGGGAGTAGGCTTCTGATGTTGACATGCATGAGGCCAAGGCTTTTTCGATCACAGAAGTCAACAAATGAGGGTGCCTGGGGACATGCAGGGCCTGGGTTTACCTCCACATCACCCGAAGAACAGAGGAGTAGTAGGATGAGGGTGCGGCTAAAGGCTATCAAAACTGGTCGCCTAGAGCGTTGGGGACAAGGAATAAAAGGAGCAGATTTATGGCCGTGGTAGAATAGATTCTGGGCATAATGTGCAGACAGGGGTATGGTGGGGCACGGGTACAGCGGAGGAAAGCCCAGGCACTGGGTGATGATAAGAGAGGTTGTATCTCTGGACATGCTGGTCTCAATGGGTGAGGTCACCGCATGTGTGGGAGGTGGGACAAAGGAGGTATCAGAGGTACGGAGAGTGGAACTACGGGGTCCATTGCAAACCAAAACAATGATAACTAGCCTGAACAACAGTATACAAGGCATATTGATATTTGAGAGAGACATACAGTAAGGCATAAAGTGATTGCAGGTCTTGATTGGGAGAGCTAGCTAAAACAACAGGTGAGATAACAGCAGCTAGTCAGCTAACACAGCAACAGCAGGTAAAAATGGCGACGACTAGGCAGAGAGGGTCGGATTGACTACATACAGAGCCTGAGTTAAAACACAGAGCCGACAGATAAAACACAAATAAACAGAATGGAGTACCGTGAATTAATGGACAGTCCGGCAGGCATCAGCTATGTAGCCAAGTGATCATAGTGTCCAGGGGGCAGCCGTAGATGGAACAGGAAAGCCTCCACTAAGCTAGCACGCAACGTTTAAAGTTAGTTGCCCGGGGGGTGGTCTGCTCAGACGGAGGGGGTCTGCTCAGACGGAGGCCGGTTGAGGGCACAGCGGATGGGGTATTCGTCTGCAGATCAGAGGTGGTCGTGTCGACAGAGAATCCAAGCCGGATGGCGATGGCGAAAGAGAGGTTGTGATTGTAGAATTGTGTTTGCTAACTGGTGCTAGCTTCGTGGCAGTGGCGCTAGCTGCGCTAGCTGCAAGCTAGCTGTGAGGATCAGAAGTAGTGGCTCAGGGATTACGGCAGGAATCCGGCGTTGTTGTCGAGAGACAGTCCGATACTGGTAAATTGGTGAGTAATATCCAGGCTAATAACAGGGCTGGTGTCTGTGCAGAAGGTAAAAGCTGCTAGCAGCGGCTAAAAATGGCTAAATAGCTTGTAGCTGATTAGCTGGTTAGCTACTGGGGGTTCTTGAATGTGTTCCAAAGTTAAAAAATAATAGCGATTCCGTATCACATTGGGTGAGGTAGGTTACCGGAAGGTATAATCGAATTAAAAATCGAAAAGAGATAGATTTTTTTTTTTTTTTATATATACAAGAAATACGAAAAATACAAATGTACACGAGAGGAGGACTAAACAAACACGTCTACACTGCTACGCCATCTTGGATACTATGATTATGGCGAAGACACAGCTGGAGGAATGTAAATTCATGATCATCTGATTCTAACTTGCAAGACTACAATAAAAGGGGCACTCGCCTGAACCCGATGATACTTTGTGTGTGCGTATCAGTCCTGCAAAGTAGTGACAGTCAAGAATCGAGGGGCTACACTATCACAACAGCTGTTTGTCCCTTGACTGTCATTCGGAAAATTATTTCCTGGATCAGATGATTATGTGTGAAAATATCATGGCGTAACTAATCAGCTGAACACCAAATGCGCATCCAACAAGTATTATGCATAATTATTGAAGAATCACATTAATGTATCGATTTAGGTTTTAAGTATCAAGGCAAGGTGCCTCTTTCGTTTGAAAGCATTCCATTTTGCAATGCAAACTTTATTTTGGATTTGTGTGCCCATGAAAACTGCTTTCACCCCGTTATAGAAGGCGACACGAAATGCTATGTAGTTACACTGCATTTCTGAGATCTCTATACAAAAAAATTCTGATAACTAGGTCCAGGATTCTTACAGGGTTCAAGTTCAATGTCTAATTTAACTGATGAATGCTTAATATATGATATAACAACAACTTACACTGCCATAAATGAATGCAAGGACAGAAAAGTAATGTTTTATATCAAACGATTTTGGACAAATCCGTCAAAACACCAACCATGATAAAGGGCTATATCTATAGTTTATATCTTAATGAAAAAATGGTGCAGATTATTGTCACATATCAGCAGCTGTAACAAGTTGTCTTAAGGTTTATAGAAAGACCCATATACTTTATTTTTCCTGGTGGCACAAAAGGAAAATCAAGTAGTTACCAACCAATAGGTTGTGAGTTAAGATCCTAAGTGAGGTGTAGTCCCAATTAATTAGCAAACAGTAAAAACACCTTAATTTAACACTAACTTATTATATATTTACCGTATTTGCACAGCATCCAGTAGCCGGTAGTGTACCGTAAATTACAGTGCATTTTAACAGTGCAGTTACCTGTAAATTATCATAAAACAACGGTACCAAACATTACAGTAAGAGTATTTGTTACTGTAAAATGACTACAGTAGCATTATTGGTACCATAAATCAATTACAGTAACAGTACCGGATACCATAAAATAGTTTTACGGTAACATACTATAACTTCTTTTACAGTATCTTTTTTTCTTACAGGTAACTGGCTGCCAGTAAGTTACAGTAAAAACAACAAGACATGTTTACAGTGTGGTTATTAACATCAACACTGGGGTTATTTTTTTGCCAATGAGTGTTAAGCACCTGACTAAATTGTTCATTGGAAAATCAGCACTAGGTAACACTGGCCAATTTGCTGTGCAGGCATCAGACAAGGTTACTCATAACGCTAGCATGGTTCATCAAACCTCCACTGTTAGATACACACCTGCTGATCCATGACAATTAGAGTAAATCAGCAGGTTGAGTGAATACCAACAGTCATCACAACACAATGTATCCAGAGCTAAGTGCTTTACCCCCTTTATACTGTACCATCAAACCCCATCCTCAAACAGAATCGAAACACTATTCTTATTAACCATGCACGTACAGTACATTACACACCTTTAACATCCTTAACATCTGCCTGCCTCGTCTGTCTGCCATCTCTCCACTATCTCTTTTTGATACAAAATGTGATCCTGTGTAGCCAAGGGATCAAATGTCTCCACCCGGCTAGGAATGAATGGCTATGGTGGTGGTAATGGGTGTAGAACTGAGAGAAGAGCAGAAAACCATAGAACCGCGTTGTCTGGGTATACTCTCTCTGGCCTTCTAGGCAGAGTTGCAAAGAAAAAGCCATATCTCAGACTGGCCAATAAAAATAAAATATTAAGATGGGCAAAAGACCACAGACACTGGACAGTGGAACTCTGCCTAGAAGGCCAGCATACCGGAGTCGCCTCTTCACTGTTGACGTTGAGACTGGTGTTTTGCGGGTAAAATCTAATGAAGCTGCCAGTTGAGAACTTGTGAGGCGTCTGTTTCGCAAACTAGACACTCTAATGTACTTGTCCTCATGCTCAGTTGTGCACCGGGGCCTCCCACTCCTCTTTCTATTCTGGTTAGAGACAGTTTGCGCTGTTCTGTGAAGGGAGTAGTTCACAGCATTGTATGAGATCTTCCGTTTCTTTGCAATTTCTCGCATGGAATAGCCTTCATTTCTCAGAACAAGAATAGACTGACGAGTTTCAGAAGAAAGTTCTTTGTTTCTGACCATTTTGAGCCTGTAATCGAACCCACAAATGCTGATGCTCCAGATAGTCAACTAGTTTAAAGGCCAGTTTTATTGCTTCTTTAATCAGACAGTTATGCTAACATAATTGCAAAAGTGTTTTCTAATGATCAATTAGCCTTTTAAAATTATAAACTTGGATTAGCTAACACAACGTGCCATTGGAACACAGGAGTGATGGTTGCTGATAATGGGCCTCTGTACGCCTACGTAGATATTCCATAAAAAATCTGCTGTTTCCAGCTACAATAGTAATTTACAACATTAACAATGTCTACATTCTATTTCTGATCAATTTGATGTTATTTCAATGGACAATAAAATTAGCTTTTCTTTCAAAAACAAGGACATTTCAAAGTGACCTCAAACTTTTGAACGGTAGTGTATATACATATATACCTTACCAGTCAAAAGTTTGGACACACCTACTCATTCAAGGGTTTTTCTATATTTCTACTATTTTCTACAATGTAGACTAATAGTGAAGGCATCAAAACTATAAAATAACACATATGGAATCATGTAGTAACCAAAAAGTGTTAAAAATGTCAAAGTAGCCACCCTTTGCCTTGAAGACAGCTTTGCACACTATTGGCATTCTCTCAACCATATTCATGAGGAATGCTTTTCCAACAGTCTTGAAGGAGTTACCACGTATGCTGAGCACTTGTTGGCTGCTTTTCCTTCACTCATCGGTCCATCTCATTCCAAACCATCTCAATTGGGTTGAGGTCGGGTGATTGTTGAGGCCAGGTCATCTGATGCAGCTCTTCTTCTTGGTCAAATAGCCCTTACACGGCCTGGATGTGTGTTTTGGGTCATTGTCCTGTTGAAAACCAAATGATAGTCCCACTAAGCGCAAACCAGATGGGATGGTGAATCTCTGCAGAACGCTGTGGTAGCCATGCTGGTTAAGTGTGCCTTGAATTCTAAATAAATCACTGACAGCGTCACCAGCAAACACCCAAACACCATCACACCTCCTTTTTCAAGCTTCATGTGGGAACCACACATGCAGAGATCATCCCTTCACCTACTCTGCGTCTCACAAAGACACGGTGGTTGGAACCAAAAAAGGAAAGATTTCCACCGGTCTAATGTCCATTGCTCGTGTAGCTTGACCCAAGCAAGTCTCTTCTTATTATTGGTGTCCTTCAGTAGTCTTCAATTCGACCATGAAGGCCTGATTCACGCAGTCTGAACAGTTGATGTTGAGATGTGTCTGTTACTTGAACTCTGTGAAGCATTTATTTGGGCTGCAATCTGAGGTGCAGCTAAAAACTTCTTCAGGATCGGTGGGTCCCCCATGCGACGGTTGAGCTAACGCAGGTTAATGCGATTAGCATGAGCGCGTAAGTAACAAGAAAATTACCCTGGACATAGACATATCTGATATTGGCAGAAAGCTTAAATTATTGTTAATCTCACTGCACTGTGCAATTTACAATATTACAGTGAAATAATACCATCTATTGTTTGAGGAGAGTGCACAATTTCGAACTTGAAAATATATTAACTTCTAACGAGTCAGAAACCCGGATCCGGGAGCACCCCCCACCCCCCACCAGTAAAAAAGCTGAATAGCATAGCTAGCATAGCGTCACAAGTAAATAGTAGCATCTAAATATCATTCAATCACAAGTCCAAGATACCAGATGAAAGATCCACTTCTTGTGAATCCAGCAATCATTTCTGATTTTTAAAATGTTTTACAGGGAAGACACAATATGTAAATCTATTAGCTAACCACGTTAGCAAAAGACACCATTTTTCTTTGTCCACCATTTTTTCTCTCCACCAGTAGCTATCACCAATTCGGCCAAATAAAGATATTGATAGCCACTAACCAAGAAAAAACCTCATCAGATGACAGTCTGATAACATATTTATTGTATAGGATAGTTTTTGTTAGAAAAATGTGCATATTTCAGGTAGAAATCATAGTTTACAATTGCACCCACCATCACAACTCGACTAGAATAAATACAGAGAGCAACGTGTATTACCAATTTACTCATCATAAAACATTTCATAAAAATAGACAAAGCATAGCAATGGAAAGACACAGATCTTGTGAATTCAGACAATATTTCAGATTTTCTAAGCGTTTTACAGCGAAAACACAATAAATCGTTATATTAGCATACCACATGTGCAAACGTTACCCCAGCATGAATCAAAGGCAAGGGGAGCGATAACGTTATGATCACCAAAATATATTAATTTTTTCACTAACCTTCTCAGAATTCTTCCGATGACACTCCTGTAACATCATATTACAAAATACATATAGAGTTTGTTCGAAAATGTGCATATTTAGCCACAAAAAAACGTGGTTATACAATGAGAATACTAGCAAAACTGCCCTGAAAATGTCGGGCGCTATATTTGAGAGTGATCTAGTGTAATCGATAGCTAATCATAAACTTGACTAAAAAATACAGGGTTGACAGGAATCGAAAGACAAATTAGTTCTTAATGCAATCGCTGACTTAAATTTGTAAAATTATCCTTACTGTGCAATACCGGGTCCGCCAAGCGAAGCTACACATAACAAAATGGCGACATATGCGTTTAAAATTTTTCAACAGAACAGCGATTTATCATCATAAATAGTTCTTACTGTGAGCTGTTCTTCCATCAGTATCTTGGGCAATGTATCCTTTCTTGGGTCTAATCTTCTTTTGGTCGAAAGCTGTCCTCTTGTCCATCGAAATGCCCACTAACGTTCGACCGGGACCCCGAAACGTGCCCGGTGCTTCAATGTGCATCACAAAGCAATGCCTCAAAATCGCACTAAACGGATATAAATTGCTATAAAACGGTTTAAATTAACTACCTTATGATGTTTTTAACACCTATAACGAGTAAAAACATGACCGGCGATATATAAGTGGCTAAACCAACGCTTGGAAAGAGAGAGAGTCCGACGTCCATCTTGCGTGAGGCGCAGCGGGAAAAGAACGGTACATCCGGTCTTTTCTGTTTTATACTGGCCCTGATTGCGCAATCGACTCCATTCAAATTGTCACCTCTTACTGACATCTAGAGGAAGGCATGGGCAGTGTTTGTATCCTCATAGGATTTACAGGGACTTTAAAACTGACCTGGGACCAGAGGCCAAAATGTCTGAAATCTCACTCCATATCAGGAAAAGTGCTGTAGAATGGGTTCTGTTTCACTCAGAGACATAATTCAAACGGCTATAGAAACTAGAGAGTGTTTTCTATCCAATAATAACTATAATATGCATATTGTACGAGCAAGAATTGAGTATGAGGCAGTTTAATTTGGAGACGATAAATGCTAATGTTGAAACAGCACCCCCTATATTGAGAAAAGGTTATTAATAAACAAATTAGGCACATTTGAGCAGTCTTAATACAAAATATGGAACAGAAATGCAATGGTTCATTGGATCAGTCTAAAACTTTGCACATACACTGCTGCCATCTAGTGGCCAAAATCCAAATTGCACCTGGGCTGGAATAATACATTATTGCCTTTATCTTACATTTCAAAGATGATGGGGGGGAAAAATAATCCCCGTATTATCTTTTACCAGATCGAATGTGTTATATTCTCCTACATTCCTTTCACATTTCCACAACCTTCAAGGTGTTTCCATTCAAATGTTATCAAGAATATGCATATCCTTGCTTCAGGGCCTGAGCTACAGGCAGTAAGAATTGGGTATGTCATTTTAGGCGAAAATTGAAAAAAAGGGTCCGATCCTTAGTATATATATATATTTATATACACTGCTCAAAAAAATAAAGGGAACACTAAAATAACACATCCTAGATCTGAATGAATGAAATATTCTTATTAAATACTTTTTTCTTTACATAGTTGAATGTGCTGACAACAAAATCACAAAAAAATTATCAATGGAAATCAAATTTATCAACCCACTGAGGTCTGGATTTGGAGTCACACTCAAAATTAAAGTGGAAAACCACACTACAGGCTGATCCAACGTTGAAGTAATGTCCTTAAAACAAGTCAAAATTAGGCTCAGTAATGTGTGTGGCCTCCACGTGCCTGTATGACCTCCCTACAATGCCTGGACATGCTCCTGATGAGGTTGCGGATGATCTTCTGAGGGATCTCCTCCCAGACCTGGACTAAAGCATCCGCCAACTCCTGGACAGTCTGTGGTGCAACGTGGCGTTGGTGGATGGAGCGAGACATGATGTCCCAGATGTGCTCAATTGGATTCAGGTCTGGGGAACGGGCGGGCCAGTCCATAGCATCAATGCCTTCCTCTTGCAGGAACTGCTGACACACTCCAGCCACATGAGGTCTAGCATTGTCTTGCATTAGGAGGAACCCAGGGCCAACCGCACCAGCATATGGTCTAACAAGGGGTCTGAGGATCTCATCTCGGTACCTAATGGCAGTCAGGCTACCTCTGGCGAGCCCATGGAGGGCTGTGCGGCCCCCCAAAGAAATGCCACCCCACATCATGACTGACCCACCGTCAAACCGGTCATGCTGGAGGATGTTGCAGGCAGCAGAACGTTCTCCACGGCGTCTCCAGACTGTCACGTCTGTCACATGTGCTCAGTGTGAACCTGCTTTCATCTGTGAAGAGCACAGGGCGCCAGTGGCGAATTTGCCAATCGTGGTGTTCTCTGGCAAATGCCAAACGTCCTGCACGGTGTTAGGCTGTAAGCACAACCCCCACCTGTGGACGTCGGGCCCTCATACCACCCTCATGGAGTCTGTTTCTGACCGTTTGAGCAGACACATGCACATTTGTGGCCTGCTGGAGGTCATTTTGCAGGGCTCTGGCAGTGCTCCTCCTGCTCCTCCTTGCACAAAGGCGGAGGTAGCGGTCCTGCTGCTGGGTTGTTGCCCTCCTACGGCCTCCTCCACGTCTCCTGATGTACTGGCCTGTCTCCTGGTAGCGCCTCCATGCTCTGGACACTACGCTGACAGACACAGCAAACCTTCTTGCCACAGCTCGCATTGATGTGCCATCCTGGATGAGCTGCACTACCTGAGCCACTTGTGTGGGTTGTAGACTCCGTCTCATGCTACCACTAGAGTGAAAGCACCGCCAGCATTCAAAAGTGACCAAAACATCAGCCAGGAAGCATAGGAACTGAGAAGTGGTCTGTGGTCACCACCTGCAGAACCACTCCTTTATTGGGGGTGTCTTGCTAATTGCCTATAATTTCCACCTGTTGTCTATTCCATTTGCACAACAGCATGTGAAATTTATTGTCAATCAGTGTTGCTTCCTAAGTGGACAGTTTGATTTCACAGAAGTGTGATTGACTTGGAGTTACATTGTGTGGTTTAAGTGTTCCCTTTATTTTTTTGAGCAGTGTATATACACACACACACACTGAATGTGGAAAACATTTGGAACAGCTTCTACTGTAAATATTGAATTGCATCCCCTTTTCCCCTCAGAACAGCCTTAATTCATCGGACTTAGCGTCCGATGAATACATAGCGTCAAAAGTCTTCAACAGGGATGCTGGCCCATGTTGACTCATATATGCTTCTCACAGTTGTGTCATGTTGGCTGGTAATGGATCTCTACTCCAAATAGCTCGTTCCATCTCATCCCAAAAATGCTCAATTGGATTGAGATCTGGTGACTGGGCAGGCCACTGCAGTAAGCTAAATTCATCGTCATGTTCAGTTAACCATTCCTGGACAATCCTAGCCTTGTGGCATGGGGCATTACCCTGCTGAAAAAAATTATTTGCAGATGAATAAACTCCTGCCATTTAGGGATGCCCCTGATTGGCAATGATGTACAGATATCCTGTGGCATTTAAACATTGCTCCACTTTTATCAAAGGGCCTAATGTGTGCCATGAAAACACACCCCACACCACCACCAGCAGCCTGCAATGTTGACACGCGGCATGATAGATGCATGTACAAAAAAATGTTTGAAGACCCTTCAGGCAAGAATGCAGTATTCTTTCTAGCTTTGCTGTAGCACAATGTTTTTTGATGTCATAAATTTTTGCAAGCATATCTGATTTGCAGTATGCACAGTATGCCCGTCAATCATCCCCAATTACTGGCTTCAGCCACTCTTTAAATTCAGGTACAGACTCCCACTCTTTTCTGTATTTCTGGCTGTACAATTTTGATTGAGACATGTTGATTGATGTTGTAAGTTCTGTTCAAGATCAAACATTTGTGACCAACTATCTCCAACTATGTTCACTTCCCTAGTCAGCCAACAATGATTGCAATTTGCTGAAATTGCTGCTGGCCTGCTGCTGCCTGTGCATGAGCTGAGCGCCTGCTGCTGACGTCACTCACAATGCACTTTTGCAGCCAGGCACGTGTGTTGTGACTGAGTGTGTGACAGAGAAAATCGGTTGTGTGTCATTTAGAGGGGAAATGCATTTTAGCGTTTGAGTCACTTTTCAAAAGTTGCTAAAAGTTCAAAATACATTTTAAAAAGTAGCTAAATTTGTTGCCTGGTGCTAAAGTTGCTAGGGTACTCTGAAAAGTAGCTAAATCTAGCAACAAAATTGCTAAATTGGCATCACTGGTAGCATCAATATCTGCTCTGAGACTTTGTGGCTGTGTTATCAAGTGGAAACAATTTTACTTTGTGGCTGTGGTAACTAGTGACAACCTAAGGGAGTCGGGACATTTGAGACCGGATGTCGATGCCATTACAGTTATGGACAAGATTGAAGATAACTCATTCCATTTGAGAAACAATGTCTTCAGAACTGGTGCTACAATGTTTATACACGTTATAATATTAATGTTGTCAGGCTGAAAGGTTGCTAACTTTAGTAATGTCAAGGTAGGTAGCTTACTTAGCTAACGTAAACTCACCCCATTCCATACAAATGTGCGTAACCGCAACATTCAAACAAGGCTACAAAGAAAACTAATGGGACTGTAGCGACTGTGTTGACTTCAAAATTGGGGGTGTGAACTAGGTTTTTATTCAAGAGTTGCTCGACATGGTAATGGCTCTATAGTATTGGAAAAAAATTGAAAATACCGGACCCTCCGTTACATCGTGACGTGTCATGTCGTAACGTACAGCACGCATAAAGCAACTATTTCTGTCTTACAATCTCTCTCCACCAGGTGTAGCACTTCTCTAATCGTATAAAAACAAGAAATGGACAGTGACGGGGGTAATACCTAGTCATTTTTTGCATCATCATTGCATGCGATCATCATTCTCAAAGCCGCTGTTTACTTCTAAGATCACTTTAGCACCGCCCTAAAAACCCGATTCAAATTCGACACAAACCTTCAAATAGGTATGTAATGACACATTTTATAAACTCTTTATAGTGTTTTATTTACATTTTAGAGGCGATAAGTTGATAAGTTGGACAGATTGAGTGAAAAAAAGCAATTTTCCCACACAACATCTCTCCTCACTATCACGCATTAGTTTCGCTTCCCCATCCGCCATTTTTAAAAAGACCGACGGGGCTCATTGCCTGCTTGAATTATGCAGAAATGGGCAGCGTTTAGGTCATGTCATTGATTATGTTGGAAAGGGGAGAAATGGTGCTTTACAATGGTATTGACATTACAGTTGATCTGGAAGTATTACGTGTTTGGGGCGCTAAAATATGGGCAATTGTATGGACCAAGGCGATGTACGAGTTTACGTGAGTTTATGTTAGCTCCATGGTTAATAATAGCTAACGTTAATTTCTCTGCCTGGTACAAGATAACAATATGACTATAGCTTTAGTACATAATTTTTTTTATTGAATAATGCATTTTGACCATCATAGCTCTGCATTCGAGGAAAATAATTGTAGTTTTGGCAAGTCCTTTGCCATCTCTCTGACTAACTATTAACATTACTGGGATGGCCCCTTCATTCTCGAGAGCTATGGCTATGAAGATGTTGTGTATGGATTGTAGAAGTGTCAGTGGTGGAAAAAGTACTCAATTGTCATACTTGAGTAAAGTTACCTTAGAAAATGACTCAAGTAAAAGTGAAAGTCACCCAGTAAAGTACTACTTGAGTAAAAGTCTAAAAGTATTTGGTTTTAAATACACTTATGTATCAAAAGTAAATGGAATTCCTAAAATGTACTTAAGTATCAAAAGTAAAAGTATAAACCATTTGAAATTCCTTATATTAAGCAAACCAGATGGCACAAAGTATTTTTCTTTTTTATTGACGGATAGCCAGGGGCACGCTCCAACACTCAGACATAATTTACAAACAAAGCATTTGTGTTCAGTGAGTCCGCCAGATCAGATGCAGTAGGAATGACCAGGGATGTTCTTTTGATAAGTGTGTGAATTGGACCATTTTCCCGTCAAAATGTAACGAGTACTTTTGTGTGTCAGGGAAAATGTATGGAGTAAAAAGTACATTATATTCTTTAGGAATGTAGTGAAGTCATCAAATCAAATCAAATTTATTTATATAGCCCTTTGTACATCAGCTGATATCTCAAAGTGCTGTACAGAAACCCAGCCTAAAACCCCAAACAGCAAGCAATGCAGGTGTAGAAGCACGGTGGCTAGGAAAAACTCCCTAGAAAGGCCAAAACCTAGGAAGAAACCTAGAGAGGAACCAGGCTATGAGGGGTGGCCAGTCCTCTTCTGGCTGTGCCGCGTAGAGATTATAACAGAACATGGCCAAGATGTTCAAATGTTCATAAATGACCAGCATGGTCAAATAATAATAATCACAGTAGTTGTCGAGGGTGCAGCAAGTCAGCACCTCAGGAGTAAATGTTAGTTGCCTTTTCATAGCCGATCATTAAGAGTATCTCTACCGCTCCTGCGTTCTCTAGAGAGTTGAAAACAGCAGGTCTGGGACAGGCAGCACGTCCGGTGAACAGGTCAGGGTTCCATAGCCGCAGGCAGAACAGTTGAAACTGGAGCAGCAGCACGGCCAGGTGGACTGGGGACAGCAAGGAGTCATCATGCCAGGTAGTCCTGACGCATGGTCCTAGGGCTCAGGTCATCCGAGAGAGAGAAAGAAAGAGAGAGAAAGAGAGAGAGCATACTTAAATTCACACAGGACACCGGATAAGACAGGAGAAGTACTCCAGAAATAACAAACTGACCCTAGCCCCCCAACACATAAACTACTGCAGCATAAATACTGGAGGCTGAGACAGGAGGGGTCAGGAGACACTGTGGCCCCATCTGATGATACCCCCGGACAGGGCCAAACAGGAAGGATATAACCCCACCCACTTTGCCAAAGCACAGCCCCCACACCACTAGAGGGATATCTTCAACCACCAACTTACCATCCTGAGACAAGGCCAAGTATAGCCCACAAAGATCTCCGCCACGGCACAAACCAAGGGGGGGGCGCCAACCCAGACAGGAAGATCACGTCAGTGACTCAATCCACTCAAGTGACGCACCCCTCCTAGGGACGACATGAAAGAGCACCAGTAAGCCAGTGACTCAGCCCCTGTAATAGGGTTAGAGGCAGAGAATCCCAGTGGAGAGAGGGGAACCGGCCAGGCAGAGACAGCAAGGGCGGTTCGTTGCTCCAGAGCCTTTCCGTTCACCTTCACACTCCTGGGCCAGACTACACTCAATCATATGACCCACTGAAGAGATAAGTCTTCAGTAAAGACTTAAAGGTTGAGACCGAGTCTGCGTCTCTCACATGGGTAGGCAGACCATTCCATAAAAATTGAGATCTATAGGAGAAAGCCCTGCCTCCAGCTGTTTGCTTAGAAATTCTAGGGACAATTAGGAGGCCTGCGTCTTGTGACCGTAGCGTACGTGTAGGTATGTACAGCAGGACCAACTCGGAAAGATAGGTAGGAGCAAGCCCATGTAACACTTTGTAGGTTAACAGTAAAACCTTGAAATCAGCCCTTGCCTTAACAGGAAGTAAAAGTAAAAGTTGTCAAAAAAGAGGAGCGACCCAGGGATGTGTGTGCTTTGGGGACCTTTAACAGAATGTGAATGGCAGAATGGGTGTTGTATGTAGAGGATGAGGGCTGCAGTAGGTATCTCAGATAGGGGGGAGTGAGGCCTAAGAGGGTTTTATACATAAGCATCAACCAGTGGGTCTTACGAAGGATATACAGAGAGGACCAGTTAACTTCTACTTGCTACCAAACCCAGATCCGGGAGCACCCCCCACAGTAAAAAAGCTGACTAGCATAGCCTAGCATAGCGTCACAAGTAAATACTAGCATCTAAATATCATTAAATCACAAGTCCAAGACACCAGATGAAAGATACAGATCTTGTGAATCCAGCCATCATTTCTGATTTTTAAAATGTTTTACAGGGAAGACACAATATGTAAATCTATTAGCTAACCACGATAGCAAAAGACACAACTTTTTTTCTCCACAATTTTTTTCCTGCATCAGTAGCTATCACTAATTCGACTAAATAAAGATATACAGTGGGGAGAACAAGTATTTGATACACTGTCAATTTTGCAGGTTTTCCTACTTACAAAGCATGTAGAGGTCTGTACTTTTTATCATAGGTACACTTCAACTGTGAGAGATGGAATCTAAAACAAAAATCCAGAAAATCACATTGTATGATTTTTAAGTAATTAATTTGCATTTTATTGCATGACATAAGTATTTGATCACCTACCAACCAGTAAGAATTCCGGCTCTCACAGACCTGTTAGTTTTTCTTTGAGAAGCCCTCCTGTTCTCCACTCATTACCTGTATTAACTCCACCTGTTTGAACTCGTTACCTGTATAAAAGACACCTGTCCACACACTCAATCAAACAGACTCCAACCTCTCCACAATGGCCAAGACCAGAGAGCTGTGTAAGGACATCAGGGATAAAATTGTAGACCTGCACAAGGCTGGGATGGGCTACAGGACAATAGAAAAACAGCTTGGTGAGAAGGCAACAACTGTTGGCGCAATTATTAGAAAATGGAAGACGTTCAAGATGACGGTCAATCACCCTCGGTCTGGGGCTCCATGCAAGATCTCACCTCGTGGGGCATCAATGATCATGAAGAAGGTGAGGGATCAGCCCAGAACTACACGGCAGGACCTGGTCAATGACCTGAAGAGAGCTGGGACCACAATCTCAAAGAAAACCATTAGTAACACACCACGCCGTCATGGATTAAAATCCTGCAGTGCACGCAAGGTCCCCCTGCTCAAGCCAGTGCATGTCCAGGCCCGTCTGAAGTTTGCCAATGACCATCTGGATGATCCAGAGGAGGAATGGGAGAAGGTCATGTGGTCTGATGAGACAAAAATAGAGCTTTTTGGTCTAAACTCCACTCGCCGTGTTTGGAGGAAGAAGAAGGATGAGTACAACCCCAAGAACACCATCCCAACCGTGAAGCATGGAGGTGGAAACATCATTCTTTGGGGATGCTTTTCTGCAAAGGGGACAGGACGACTGCACTGTATTGAGGGAAGGATGGATTTGGCCATGTATCGCGAGATCTTGGCCAACAACCTCCTTCCCTCAGTAAGAGCATTGAAGATGGGTCGTGGCTGGGTCTTCCAGCATGACAACGACCCGAAACACACAGCCAGGGCAACTAAGGAGTGGCTCCGTAAGAAGCATTTCAAGGTCCTGGAGTGGCCTAGACAGTCTCCAGACCTGAACCCAATAGAAAATCTTTGGAGGGAGCTGAAAGTCCGTATTGCCCAGCGACAGCCCCGAAACCTGAAGGATCTGGAGAAGGTCTGTATGGAGGAGTGGGCCAAAATCCCTGCTGCAGTGTGTGCAAACCTGGTCAAGAACTACAGGAAACGTATGAACTCTGTAATTGCAAACAAAGGTTTCTGTACCAAATATTAAGTTCTGCTTTTCTGATGTATCAAATACTTATGTCATGCAATAAAATGCAAATTAAATACTTAAAAATTATAAAATGTGATTTTCTGGATTTTTGTTTTAGATTCTGTCTCTCACAGTTGAAGTGTACCTATGATAAAAATGACAGACCTCTACATGCTTTGTAAGTAGGAAAACCTGCAAAATCGGCGGTGTATCAAATACTTATAAATATGTGTCATGAAATACATGCATCAGAAACAGGCTAGAGTTTTTGACTTGTCAGAAATATCAGCATGCCAGACTAGCTATGTACAGCAAATAGCTAGTCTGGGTCTCTGCTTGGTTAGCTAACTAGCTGCTTAAATAGAATGTTTGCGTACTGTTCTTTGAATGGCTCAATAGAAACGTCTCGTCGCAAGACTTTGGCTAAAGTTAACATGTTGAATCTTGAGTACTCCAGCCAACAACGTGAGATGTTCTAAAAATAGACCATTCAGATCAAACAAACCGCAGCATCGTGTCTCATCTTATGTATCTGAACTGGGCTTTGAGGTTATTCCGTGCCAGTACACTTGTATGAACTGAAGTAGCTAGCTAGCTAGCTAGCCATTATCAGCATGGTTTTCAGACCACAGACATCAGAAAAGTAACACAAGGTAAAGTAGCGTTATACACATAAGTTAGCTAGTTACAACTGACTAATGAAGCAACATTTTATATTAAAATTAAACAAACCGATGTCGCAGTCTGACAACTAGCTACTAGCTAATATTAGCCAGCTAGTTAATACCATCTATTGGACACGTGGCTTAAAAACAATCAAAACAAGTAATACAACTAAATAGCAACATTTCACTTAATATCTAGCTAGCTATGCCTTTCCTTTTCGGTATAAAAATATATAATTCTGTGTCAGTTTTAAATCCATTCAACTCCCTTAGTTCTCTCCATTGTGGGAACGCAAATCATAAGATTACTCTCGTCTTGAGCCGAGCTCTATCGCTTTCCCTTTTTGCCTGTCTTCTCTCCAAATGTTTCTGTTTATTTGGCTTAGTTGGAAGAGTAGTTGTTGCTGGGTGAGGTCTTTTCCCCCATCTCTGCCATGTCTGTAAGCTAGCTATCTCATCTAGCCATTAGCCAAGTCTAAATTGTAGGCCTATCAGGAGCTATAGGCTACCTGCATCCAGCTATGCAAACCGTGGCAAAGTTGAATTACAATCATAAACACTGATTTTTGTCAGTAGTATATTCCTATTGAAATTACAAGTCAATCTCGCAAATATGCCATTTATAAATGTTTGTAGCCTTAACATATGGCACATAATAAAGGCACAATTGCCTGAAAATATCCCAAAAATAAATAAATTGTGTTTTATGCGCAGAGATTGAGATCCTTTGTCTAACTTTCATCACTCAAACTCTGTTGTCGGATTTATCTATAGTTATGCACATGCGCAAAAGGGATTTATTTACAATCATAGCAGTCAAACGAGTTAAATCGACGTCCTTTGATGGAAAATTATCTGGCAAGTGTAATAAAGGCTAATTATTTCTTCTCATGCTACATATTCAAATGCCTTTATTACGTCATGCTAGCTTGGAATCATAATTATTTTGATGGAAAACCGAATTTAGCTTTTTTCTAAATTATAAGTTACGTCGATATCCCCTAATTTGCTCAATAACGCTATGGAAAAAGGGTTTATTGTATTGATATGGCAACTCCTCTTTTTCTGCAGAAAAAAAACATTTGGGCTAGTTTGCAAGCCTTGTGGGCAGGTTTTGAATGGTCTTTAGCCCGTTTCGTAGGGGATTAGCTTTACTGGGGAAGATAGGGTTATGTCCCAGATAACACATTTTGGTTTTGGGAATGTTCCCTGAAGGTTGTGGGAACGTTCCCTGAACATTGCATAAATGTTCCTCAAAGATTCAAACGGATGGTTTTCTTAACATTCTTTGAATGTTCTCTTTTGGTTTTATAAAGGTAGTGGGGAAGGTACTTATCTGAAGGTATATTTCAAGACATGGCATATGAGTGAGCAGTGATGGATTGGACGATACTTTTCTCATCAATCAGCTTGAAAAAATGCACACTTAACATTTTGCTACTATGAATTTAAGAAAATAAAGCTTTTACTGCAAATCATATCAAGTGAGTGCTGGTCCTTTCTTCATTTTTTTTATCTGAACAAGTTATAAGATTTGCTAGAACAGACGGATTACCCCCTAGACTCGATTGACGCAATCGGTCAGTTTGATTTGCATTTAATGCATCCCACGAACATGATGGTGTTCTCCGTTTTGCTCTACGACCCCAACAAGTGTCAGGAGACTTGTCTGAAGTTGGTACCGTCGATGTGCCAACTTATGTTTGGTAGCGTCCGAACCGTTTGGGCTACAAACTCACTGTGGAAAGGGGATATTCTCACCAACACGATGGTGTTCTCAGTTTTGCTCTACATCCCCCACAAGTGTCACAGGACTCGTCTGAATGTAACCGGACCGGTTTCAAAAAACTAATGGAAGTATGGAAGGTAGCTAAACCCCCCCAAAATGGGTTAAATACGTGTGAAGAAAAAGAAACGTAATATTTCCTTTTTTTTACAGATTTAGAACAGACACTTCAAAACCTTATTTCTTATGATTTATTTTTTGACTGTCCTTTTGCCATTTATGAATGTGTTATTTAATGAGTTTCTATGGGCTTTGGTAGTAAAGGCAAAAATAGATATTTTATATTTCATGGAGGAGACATGAAGGAGATGCAGAGGTGTGTCAAAAACAGTTCATCAGTAACCCATGTATCAAGTGGCTAATTAGAACCATAGGACTGATGTTGCAACTGTGTTCAATGTGAAACTATGCCGGCCCAGTACAGATTACCTTGGCTTAGTTTCTGTTCTGTAGTATGAAAACAAACCGGTTTCTTTCCTCCATTTCGGTGGGGCGCCATCTCAGTAGGCCTCCAATGACCTCCTCCACTTCAGAATTCTTAACTTTTTAAAGTTAAGTTGGCACGCTCCTATAGTAACTACATATAGAAGGGGAGTTAGAGGCAGGATTGTAGGAACAAGTTAGAAAAATGCAACAGAAAATATTTACTTTCTATTACTTTCTGTTAAAAATATATTGTGATGTAGCCTATCATTTAAGAAAAGCAATAGGTCAAGATAACGTGGCTTATGTGGATTTCAGCATGGCTATGTTGAAAGTTACAAAAACAGGTACTAAAGATTCAGACAGACATAGTTTTGCAAAGCACTCCAATAAATTCCCTGGTTTCCTAGAAATCCTAGTTGGAGGGTCTGGATTTCCTGCTTATTCCCTTTTGATTCCGGGGATCCTCTAACCGAGATTTCAGGATAACCTGGGAATTTATTGAAAGTTCCTGGAATTTTGTAATGCCCGACAGACATATACACTGAGTGTACAAAACATTATGAACACCTGCTTTTTCCTTGGTATGATCGCTTATTGATGTCACTTGTTAAGAAAGTTAACTATAGATAAAAAGAAAAACAGTAACAATAAAATAACAATAACGAGGCTATATACAATGAGTATCAGTACCGCGTTAGTCTACTGGGGTACGAGGTAGTTGGGTTGATTGATTAAGGTAATGTATGTACATGTAGGTTTGGTTAGGTGATTGAAGTACTATACACATGTACGTAGGGGTGAAAAAAAGAAAGTTTGGGTAGCAGTTTGATTAACAGTTCAGCAGTCTTATGTCTTTAGGGTAAAAACTGTTCAGGAGCCTTTTGGTCCCAGACTTGGCGCTCCGGTACCGCTTGCCGTATGGTACCGTAGAGAACAGTCTATGACTAGGGTGGGTGGGGTCTGTGACAATTTTTAGGGCCTTCCTCTGACACCGCCTGGTATAGAGGTCCTGGATGGCAGGAAGCTTGGCCCTGGTGATGTACTGGGCCATACGCACGACCCTCTGTACTGCCTTCCGGTCGGAGGCCGAGCAGTTGCCATACCAGGCAGTGATGCAACCCGTCAGGATGCCTTTGATGGTGCAGCTGTGAAACCTTAAGGATTTGAGGACCCATGCCAAATCTTTTCATTCTCCTGAGGGGAAATAGGTTTTGTTGTGCCCTCTTCACGACTGTCTTGGTGTGCTTGGACCATGTTAGTTTGTTGGTTGTTACCTACCCTCACACCACCTGGGGACGGCCCGTCAGGAAGTCCAGGATCCAGTTGCAGAGAGAGGTGTTTAGTCCCAGGGTCCTTAGCTTAGTGATGAGCTTTGAGGGCACTACGGTGTTGAACGCTAAGCTGTAGTCAATGAATAACATTCTCACATAGTTGTTCCTATTGTCCAGGTGTGAAAGGGCAGTGTGCAGTGCAATAGAGTTTGCATCATGTGTGGATCTGTTGGGGCAGTATGCAAATTGCAGTGGGTCTAGGGTTTCTGGGATAATGGTGTTGATGTGAACCATGACCAGCCTTTCAAAGCATTTCATGGCTACAGATGTGAGTGCTACGGGTCGGTAGTCATTTAGGCAGGTTACCTTCATGTTCTTGGGCACAGGCACTATGGTGGTCTGCTTGAAACATGTTGGTATTACAGACTCAGTCAGAGACTGTTTGAAAATGTTATTGAAGACACTTGCCAGTTGGTCAGCGCATGCTCGGAGTCCACGTCCTGGCAATCCGTCTGGCCCTGCAGCCTTGTAAATGTTGACCTGTCTAAAGGTCTTACTCACATCGGCTGTGGAGAGTGTGATCACACAGTCGTCTGGAACAGCTGATGCTCTCATGCGTGTTTCAGTGTTACTTGCCTCGAAGCGAGAATGGAAGTTATTTAGTTCGTCTTGTAGGCTCGTGTAACTGTGCAGCTCTCAGCTGTGCTTCCCTTTGTAGTCTGTAATAGTTTGCAAGCCCTGCCACATCCAACGAGCGCCGGAGTCTGTTTTGTTTAATTGTGGTGTGGTCATAGAAAAGAGAATGCATGTTTGATTCTCACTTTTACTTAAATGTATATTAATCTTTTATTCAACTTAGGATGCTTTACTGTTGGCATGATACAGAACTGATGGTAACTGCTCACCTTGTCTTCTCCGGGACAAGCTTTTTTCCGGATGCTCAAACAATCAGAAAGGGGATTCATCAGAGACAATTACTTTACTCCAGTCCTCAGCAGTCCAATCCCTTTACCTTTTGCAGAATATCAGTCTGTCCCTGATGTTTTTCCTAGAGAGAAGTGGCTTCTTTGCTGCCCTTCTTGACATCAGTCCATCCTCCAAAAGTCTTCGCCTCACTGCGTGCAGATGCACTCACACCTGCCTGCTGCCATTCCTAAGCAAGCTCTGTACTGGTGGTGCCCAGATCCCAAAGCTGAATCAACTTTAGGAGATGGTCCTGGCGCTTGCTGGACTTTCTTGGGCGCCCTGAAGCCTTCTTCACAACAATTGAAGCGCTCTCCTTGAAGTTCTTGATGATCCGATAAATGGTTGATTTAGGTGCAATCTTACTGGCAGCAATATCCTTGCCTGTGAAGGCCTTTTTGTGCCTAGCAATGATGAAGGCACGTGTTTCCTTGCAGGTAACCGTGTTTGACAGAGGAAGAACAATGATTCCAAGCACCACCCTCCTTTTGAAGCTTCCAGTATGTTATTCGAACTCAATCAGCATGACAGAGTGATCTCCAGCCTTGTCCTCGTCAACACTCACACCTGTGTTAACAAGAGAATCACTGACATGTCAGCTGGTCCTTTTGTGGCAGGGCTGAAATGCAGTGGAAATGTTTTTTGGGGATTCAGTTCATTGCATGGCAAAGAGGGACTTTGCAATTAATTGCAATTCATCTGATCACTCTTCATAACATTCTGGAGTATATGGAAATTGCCATCATACAAACTGAGGTAGCAGACTTTGTGAAAATTTATATTTGTGTCATTCTCAAAAGTTTTGGCCACGACTGTACATTCCCATACCTTTAACTAATAATGTATTTTATTTTGTTTTACAGCTCTCTCTCCACAGATTTTAGCAATCTTGGTGGGGAAAACTGTGGGATGCATGCCACCAAAGCCACAACACAACACTAAACAATACATTAATTGCACTATACCGGTGACAAACGGTGGCTACAAACTGTTAGGGCCTACATAAAGCTGTCCCAACAGCAGATTCCCATCAGCAGTCCCAAATCCTTACCACTACTACAGTTCATTCAGCCTCATTTACTGCCTTTAAAAAAACATAGCTGATATGTCTGACTTGCTTTAACAAATGTGGTTTCTACTGACAATTGAGATGTACAAATTATGGCATAAGGGGATGACAAGCGGATAAGATGCAATCCGTAATTTCGATTAAGACATTAATGAGCAAGAGACGACGGACGTAACAGTAGTTAATATAACTATTTGTTCAGCACTTTTGAAATGTATGGCGACAGAATTCAGAACATGGGCCGTTCTTACATATAAACAGACAATGAAAGCTCTTACAATATTCAATGTAATTTATGAAGCAGCATAAAACATTTTTGGACTCATGTTGTTGTTATATTCTTGAACAGGAAATAGGAGCGGTGGTCCTTCGTGGGCAAATTTTGTAATCAAAGAGAAAGATGCCGGATTTACAATTCCAAGGTGAATGACCGCTCAAAACATATTTCCCAGTTGTAGCTCGTTTTTCCCGAGTTCCCAGTTGTCTTGAACTCACAGTTAGCCGCTGATTCCTTCCCAAACCACTCATTGTTGATTTTGCGATTTCCAACTTGTTGTGTAATGTTTATGTCCAATGGCCGATGAGCACCGAGACGTTTTATCTCTAATTTCTCTTCATATGACAAGGATTAAATAGTATTTGATTGTCGACTTGATTCATGGTGACGACTGCTAGCTTGGTAGCTAAGATTTTGAAAGTATTTTGTCGAATCAAAGCTACTGTAGATATAAAGTAAAAAAGAGACCATGTTTGTATGCAGCTTGTCGTAGCAATTTCCTGTATTACTAAATGAGGAGAGTTACAAACCACACACCAGTCAGAGTTATACTTAAACTTCATTTTTAATTATATGAGCTTCCCCATAGCCCTTTGACTCTCAGATCAATTCAGTGTCTATAATGAATTCTGAGAGTCCCTACAGTCGAATACAAATATCTTTTATAGCCAAGATACACCCCTCTCAACTTACACGACGAACCACAGAACTCTTCACAAAGGGCCTTTTACTTGAGAAAGGAGTATCCCTTAGCCAGATTGCATTCGCTATAAATTATCGCTCAGTTTGGTCTCTTAAATGAGGTTCTAATCTTGTTCCTGGTACTTCATAGTACAAAAACATTACCTCACTATCTGGAATGCTCTTTAGGCTTTATTGGCCAAAGACATCGTAAATCTCCTCTGTCAGTGTTATGTCATAGAGGCCCATCCTCAGTGGAACACACACACACACAATAGTCGACAGATTCTATTCTGTCGAATAAAACAATCATTATAATGCAATACAAAGATTATAATATAATTTTACCTAATCTATAATCTATAACCTAATCTCGCAATTTTCCACGACAGGCTTTAACTTTTTTTTTTACATTGTTTGCAAACTGATAGGTGACACGTATTAATGCCAAAATAACAAGCAAAACAGGCAAGAACCCCCTAAAAGTGTAGGGCTCAAAATAGGTGGGGCCCCTACTTAGGTAATAGGCCCCACCCAAATAGGGGGGGGGGTATTTATTCTAGGTGGGGCCCCTATTTACCATCATTGGACAGTGGCAGTGGCGACCCGTCACTGTCCAATGATGATAAAAATCTCAACATACAACTATTACAAAACATTGAAGCTTCCTTGCATGTTGTACCCAGGGTCTAAAATTAAACACCAGCCAAATGCGGGTAGATTCTGGCATTGGCGGTGATGTCTATTTCATTTGTCACGTTGGCGGGTTCTCAAGGCTCCACAGTGCGAGCATTTCACTCACTTAATTTGTGACAAAAAGTCAAATATGATCACATTTATACTGTAGCTAAATAAATTCTGCAGTAGCTGTTTTCAAAGGTTTTCTGCCTTGCGCTGCAACACTGAATGGCTCGGGCCTGTGTGCACGTGAAGAGCTGAGTGACAATATACATCTTTAGAAGCGCTGTACACAGGCATACAAGTTGGTCTAATTTACTTGACACAAAAGTCTACTAAAGTGAGATTGCCGTTGTGTTTCTTGGCTAATAAAATTGTTTTATTCACAAGCTAGGTTGTTTTTCCATGTCTGAGTTTCAACTGCTAGGGAAGAGAAGCAATGGGGATACTAGTCAATCTCCCAGCCACAAACCTGACTCAAGTTGCATTACCACGGTAACCTCCTTCCCTTTAGGGGCAGGTGAACATTTCGTCTCATCTGTGAGATTTTGATTAAGACTCAGGTCACAAAAAAGGAAATTTAATTGAATAATCTACCACATTACTTATTACTAGTAATACATTTCTTTTAGAAACAAACAAAAAAATCTGTGATTGGCTGGTAGGTTTTTAATTGTAGTGCCCTGGTTGTACCCATTTTAGTTGTGCTAAATTAGGAAATTCGAAGGGAAGTGCGGCATACATTAGATGTCTGTTTCTGTTAACTTCTCTAGGATAGGGGGCAGCATTTTCACGTTTGGATGAAAAGCGTGCCCAGAGTAAACTGCCTCCTACTCAGTCCCAGACGCTAATATATGCATATTACTATTAGTATTGGATAGAAAACACTCTGAAGTTTCTAAAACTGTTTGAATCATGTCTGTGACTATAACATAACTTATTTGGCAGGCAAAACCCCGAGGCCAAACCGTTCAGATTTTCTTTTTTAGGTCACTCTCTTTTCAATGAGGTTTCATTGGGAATCCAGATTTCTAAGGGACCTTCCTGCAATTCCTATCGCTTCCACTGGATGTCAACAGTCTTTAGAAATTGGTTGAGGTTTTTCCTTTGAGAAATGAAGAAGTAGCCATGTTCAGAATGAGGCTCCAGTGAAGTGTACTGTTTGTTAGAGGCGCGTGACCAGAAAGCATGCTACACATTGTTTTCCTCCGGTATTGAACACAGATCATCCCGTCTTAAATTTTATTGATTATTTACGTAAGAAAATACCTAAAGTTGTATTACAAAAGTAGTTTGAAATGTTTGGACAAAGCTTACAGGTAACTTTTGAGATATTTTGTAGTCACGTTGTGCAAGTTGGAACCGGTGTTTTTCTGGATCAAACTCGCCAAATAAATGGACATTTTGGATATATATCGACGGAATTAATCGAACAAAAGGACCATTTGTGATGTTTATGGGACATATTGGAGTGCCAACAGAAGAAGCTCGTCAAAGGTAAGGCATGAATTATGTCTTTATTTCTGCGTTTTGTGTCACATCAGGAGGGTTGAAATATGATGGTCTGTGATTGTTAGCTGGGGTGCTATCCTCAGATAATAGCATTGTTTGCTTTCGCCGTAAAGCATTTTTGAAATCTGACACGTTGGCTGGATTCACAACAAGTGTAGCTTTAATTTGGTATATTGAATGTGTGATTTCATGAAAGTTACATTTTTATAGTAATTTATTTGAATTTGGCGCTCTGCATTTTCACTGGATGTTGGCCAGGTGGGACGCTACCGTCCTACATATCCCAGAGAGGTTAACACTTGGAAGACCGTCCCCCACTTGATATTATTTTAAAACATTGAAACATTCACATCGAAACAGTGGACCCTATTTTGCACCGTCATACTTTGGAGCCTGAACTTTCATATGAAGTGTAACATACATTAGACGTCTGTTAATGTTAACATGTGATTCATTTTGTCTCATAGACTCTCCACCCAACCGTACCGCAACACAGTCCAAAAGTCTCTCCACTCGACCTGCAGTCTCTCCACCCGGAAGAGGGGGACATGTCATCTGTGAAAGTAAATCAACTGAAGCATACATATGCATACACATGTTCCTTGTTAGATTGAAGCTAGCATCCTTAATAGAAACAATAACAAAGTGGTCACCCGTCTCTGTTTTGGTAAAAAGCTGAGGGATGGGACGGGAGAAATGTAACCACTCAAATTCATAGACAGAGCTATGGATGCAAGGACTGACCATTCATGATATCAACATTGTTTAACCTTACTTTGAGTAAAATAAGCTCATATTTTAGGTTCTGATGGGGTACCACAGTTGAACTAAGCTCAGGAGGCATTTATAAGGTATATTCTTCAAGACTCAATTGGTATACATCATTAATTCATAAATCCAAAAATGGATGTAGCATCTAAGTATTCTATTTTAAGAGTTGCTGCATGTTTTAAGGTTAAGACGTACTGCCTAAAAGTTTCATGGAGACTAGTAAACTTGGATAATCACAGCCAACTTTCTTAGTGTATTTTGACAAGGGTGTGAGGATGTTATGGGGAGATTATTATTCACTGACTCCAGCAGCAGCGTTGTAGTCGAGTTCGGCTCCTTTCCCTCCCTCTGGATCTGACGGGGCACTGTCTGCTGTGGGAGGTCTGGACATATCGCCGGGAGCTGCGGGCGTATGCTATCCTGCTTCTCGTGGGCTAGTAAAAGGCTCCACGAATTGTGTGAGGGGTAAGAATGGGAAGATTTCTCCATCCTCTTGTATTGGGCAGTTTAAATGGGGAGAAATGTCTCAGTCCCTGGAGCAAAAACGTGCTATCCAGGAGCACAAGTACAGGAAATCAATAAACTGCAAACATTTTAATAACTATACCCTTTGTACTCGACTTAAAACTAATGCAGGATTCCAAACAACCGTGCTGATGAAGCTGGAAACAATTATCGAGAACCAGGTGGAACTGTTGGCAATTCAGCGACAACTGCTAGCTGCTGGAGCGCAAAACCTGCCAGACGAAGTCCTGAATAGACCTTGTAGGACCAAGGAGGAGTTGGAGGATCTTTACAAGAGTCTGAAGGAGGCCACCACAAGATGGAAAGAGATCGTATGTATCTTAATCTTTGAAAATGTTCCCAGAACTTCCCACAACAATCTGTTGTAAATCCCAGTATTCAAGATAATGGGATAACTGCCACTGAATTTTGTATGTCATTTTGTATGTCCATTACTTCCGTTCCCTGGGGGAAAAGACCTCAACACCATGGTTCACAATGTCCTCTGCAAAACTATTACCAATGATGTCCTCAAAAACTACAGCTTGAGAGGGAGGAGGAAGAAGCGGTCCTTCCAGGACCTGGTGATTTGCGGGTTAATAACCAGTAGGTTCAATACTAACCTACACTGTGTAAAAAACTGTAAGAATAGCCCTCAGAACAGCCTCAATTCGTCGGGGCATGGACTATACTAGGTGTCGAAAGTTTTCCACAGGGAGGCTGGCCCATGTTGACTCCAATGCTTATTTCCCACAGTTGTGTCAAATTAGCTGGATGTCCTTTGGGTGGTGGACTATTGTTGATACACACAGGAAACTGTTGAGAGTGAAAACCCCAGCAGCGTTGCAGTTCTTGACACAAAACAGGATACCTGTCACCTACTACCATACCCCATTCAAAAGGCACTTAATTCTTTTGTCTTGCCCATTCACCCTCTGAATGGCACACAATCCATGTCTCAATTGTCTCAAGGCATAAAAATCCTTCTTTAACCTCTCAGGGATATGTGGGACGCTAGCGTCCAGTGAAATTGCAGGGCGCCAAATTCAAAACAACATAAATCTCATAATAAAATTCCTCAAACATACAAGTATTATACACCATTTTAAAGCTAAACGTCTCGTTAATCCATCTCATTTGAAATCGGTGTGTTATGTTCAGAAATGCATTGTCTCAAACAAACATCGGTGAAAGTGCAGAGAGCCACATCAATTTACAGAAATACTCATCATAAACATTGATAAAAGATACAAGTGTTAAACACACAATTAAAGATAAACTTCTCCTTAATGCAACCTCTGTGTCAGATTTCAAAAAGGCTTTACGGCGAAAGCACAACTTGCGATTATGTTAGGTCAGCGCCAAGTCACAGAAAAACATACAGCCATTTTCCAAAGAAGGAGAGGTGTCACAAAACTCAGAAATAGCGTTATAAATATTAACTTACCTTTGATGATCTTCATCGGAATGCACTCCCAGGAATCCCAGTTCCACAATAAATGTTAGTTTTTTTCAAAACAAGTCCTTTTTGTTTTGCGCGTTTAGCCCAGTAATCCAAATGCACAGCGAGCAATTAGTTCAGATGAAAAGTCAAAAAAGTTATATTACAGTTCGTAGAAACATGTCAAACTATGTATAGAATCAATCTTTAGGATGTTTTTATCATAAATCTTCAATGATGTTTCAACCGGACAATTCCTTTATCTTTAGAAATGAAAAGGAACGCAGCTCGCTCTCACGGCCGCACGCATGACTTAGCTCATGGCATTCTGCCAGACCTCTTAGTCAAACAGCTCTTATTCGCTCCCCCTCCACAGTAGAAGCCTGAAACAAGGTTCTAAAGACTGTTGACATCTAGTGGAAGCCTTAGGAAGTGCAATATGATCCCATAGACACTGTATATTCGATAGGCAATGACTTGAAAACCTACAAACCTCAGATTTCCCACTTCCTGGTTGGATTTTTTCTCAAGTGTTTTCCTGCCATATGAGTTCTGTTATAATCACAGACATCATTCAAACAGTTTTTGAAACTTCAGAGTGTTTTCTATCCAAATCTACTAATTATATGCATATTCTAGCTTTTGGGCCTGAGTAGCATGCAGTTTACTCTGGGCACCTTATTCATCCAAGTTACTCAATACTGCCCCTCAGTCCCAAAGAAGTTTATTCTATCTCCTCCCCTTCATCAACACTGATTGAGGTGGAGTTAAAGTACTTTTTAACTGCACTGTTGGGAAAGGTAAGTAAGCCTTTCATGGTAAACTCTACACACTTGTATTCGGCACATGTGACAAATACATTTGATTTGTATTAACTTTGAAGTTAAGTTCGCACGCTTCTATAGTAACAACATACATAAGGGAGTTATAGAGACAGGATTGAAGGAACAAATAAGAGAAATGCAACAGAAAAGATAATCTGTCTATGACAGGCCTATCGCTCAGCTTTTTACCAAAACGGAGGCAGGAAGACTGCTTTAAAAAAAGTATATTGATTCTAGCTTTAATCTAACAAGGAACATTATATTTTTTTGTATGTGTTCAGTGTTTATTTACTGTCACAGAGGGCAGGTTCTCCTCTTCCGGGTGGAGAGACTGCGGATGAGTGAAGAGACTAGGACTGTTGCGATATGGTTGGATAGAGAGATGTCTGCTAACAGTCGTCTAATGTATTTCACGCTTCATTTGAAAGTTGATGCAACAAAATAAGGTCTATTGTTTGATATGAATGCTTCAATGTTTTTTGATATATGAAGTTACTGTAAGCTATTTACCTGTGCTGTCTTGCGGTAAGGTTGGGTGTAGAGATGTCTGAGACAAAATGAATCACATGTTAACATTAACAGACGTCTAATGTACACTATATGGCCAAAAGTATATGGACGCCTGCTCGTCGAACATCTCATTCCAAAATGAGTTGGTCCCCCCTTTGCTGATACACCAGCCTCCACTCTTCTGGGAAGGCTTTCCACTAGATGTTGGAACATTGCTGCGGGGACTTTCTTCCATTCAGCCACAAGAGCATTAGTGAGGTCGGGCACTGATGTTAGGTGATTAGCCCTGGCCCAAAGTCGGTGTTCCAATTCCAATTCACTTTCAGAGGCAGTTTGGAACTTGGTAGTGAATGTTGCAACTGAGGACAGACAGTTTTTACGCGCTACGCGCTTCAGCACTCAGCGTTCCCGTTCTGTGAGCTAGCGTGGCCTACCAGTTTGTGGCTGAGCTGTTGTTGCTCCTAGACTTTCCACTTCAGAATAACACCACTTACAGTTGACCGGAGCAGCTCTAGCAGGGCAGAAATTTGACGAACTGACTTGTTGGAAAGGTGTCCTATAACGGTACCACATTGAAATCAGTGAGCTCTTCAGTAAGGGAAATTCTACTGCCAATGTTTGTCTATGGAGATTGAGCCCCCAGCCTGCAATCTTATACACCTGTCAGCAACGGGTGTGGCTGAAATAGCTGAATACACTTTTTGAAAGGGTGTACACATACTTTTGTACATATAGTGTATGTCAGACTTCATTCGAAAGTTCAGGCTCTAAAGTATGACACCACAAAATAAGGTCCACTGTTTCAATGTGAACGCTTCAATGTTTAAATACTATCAAGTTACTGTAGGCCATTTACCTCTGCTCTGTAACACTTCCAGGTGAGTGTCATGACGTCGCCTGCTTGGGTATTGCAAACCCCATCCCCCTCTCCCTGCCTTTCCCTGCCCCTTCAACCCATGCTGTGGTCACAGAGAGGTCGTAAATTCCTGAGAATCTCCTCATGGCCCAACAGTATTAGACAGAGGGTAAACTTTCAGGACAAAGGAATTTTCTCCCACCTCACAGAACTTGAGGTACGAACATATTTCATGTTCCTGCAAAAGTATAAAAGATTGGTGGAGAGTCCAGCTATTAACATGCCCATTGGTCACCACGGGGGAAACTCATGAGCGACTGTGGGACTACATTACCATACCACTGTTTATATAATAACCTCAGATATGAGGTTTACATCTGTTTGTTGTATAAAATGAATGAGTGAGTATGATACTGTTTGTATAATTGTGTAATATGATTTTGGACTGTTTAATTAAGAAAAATACAAATCCCTTTTTGATTTGAACTAAACCCGAGGACCCGCCCCTGAGCCAGTTGGGTCAGACATCCAAGGACAGCCCCTTCCTGCTATCTGAATAAAAGTAAACTCTGAGAAATTACCATTAGACCATGTTTATCCTCCATGGGGAGAACGAAGGTTGAGTACCATTGCTGAATCTTTAACCATACCATGATGAGGACAGGGGGTGCTGTTTTCACTTTTGGGGAAAAACGTGCCCAATTTAAACGGCCTCGTACTCAATTCTTGCTCGTACAATATGCATATTATTATTACTATTGGATAGAAAACACTCTCTAGTTTCTAAAACCGTTTGAATTTTGTCTGTGGGTAAAACAGAACTCATTTGGCAGCACACTTTGTGACCAGGAAGTGGAAAGTCTGAAATCTATGTTCTGTTCAAGTGACTGCCTATAAATGGGCATGATACGTATGACTATACGTCTACGTCATACACCTTCACCCGGATGTCAAGAGGAAGTGAGAGGAAAAATGAGTTGATTATCTCTGTCTGACGTTGAATAAGCCCTCTTGGAACAACGTGTCCCCCATTTTCTGTTTTCTGCAAGGCGCGTGTTGGGACCTGTTATTGCCTACTGGAAAGCTGTCGTTATGGGCGAATATGATCTCCGGCTTTGATTTTATTTGATACATGTTACAATATCATCCTAAAGTATGTTTTTTCAATATAGTTTCATTAGATTATTGAAATTTATTCGGGACGTTAGGCGTGTTGCGTTGTTTGACTTTGTTGACGTTGGAGAGCTTAGCGCCGCATGGCCAGTGTGCTTGCTAATTCAAGAGGGAAAAAGAACGTTCTGAATCCAAAACAACGACGGTTCTGGACAAAGGACCCCTTGTACAACATTCTGATAGAAGATCAGCAAAAGTAGGAACCATTTTGTGATGCTATTTCATATATATCTGTCGAACTGTGTACTAGTAGCTTTGCGCTCAGGTTTTGGTTATTCCCTTACCATAACTAAGTCTTATGTCGTAATGAAGATATTTTTAGAATTCTAACACTGCGATTGCATTAAGAACTAATGGATCTATCGTTTCCTATACAACATGTATTTTTTTGTAATGTTTATGAATAGCTATTTGGTCAGAATAGGTGAGAGTCTAATAGAAATATCCGCACATTCTGGGAAAAAGATGCTACGTTAGCACGTTATGCTACGTTATGCTACATTGTATAACCACGGATTTCAGCTCTAAATATGCACATTTTCGAACAAAACATAAGTGTATGTATAACCTGATGTTATAGGACTGTCATCTGAGGAAGGTTTATGAAGGTTAGTGAAATGTAATATCTTTTGCTGGTTTATTCGCTAACGCTAACGTGCCTATTGCTATCGCTAACGTGCCTTGATGAATGAATGCGGTAGTGTGGTAGGCTATTGTAGTAAGCTAATATAATGCTATATTGTGTTTTCGCTGTAAAACACTTAAAAAATCGGAAATATTGGCTGTATTCACAAGATCTTTGTCTTTCATTTGCTATACACCATGTATTTTTTCAGAAATGTTTTATGATGAGTATTTCGGTATGTCACGTTGGTGTCTGTAATTATTCTGGCTGCTTTCGGTGCAATTTCTGATTGTAGCCGCAATGTAAACTATGATTTATACCTGAAATATGCACATTTTTCGAACAAAACATAGATTTATTGTATAACATGTTATAAGACTGTCATCTGATTAAGTTGTTTCTTGGTTTCTTTGGTTTGTTCTAGGTTAGTTTGGTTGATTTTGTGCATGCTACCTGTGCTGTGAAAAATGTCTGTGCTTTTTTCTATTTGTTGGTGAGCTAACATAAATATATATCGTGTTTTCCCTGTAAAACATTTAAAAAATCGGACATGTTGGCTGGATTCACAAGATGTGTATCTTTCATTTGCTGTATTGGACTTGTTAATGTGTGAAAGTTAAATATTTCTAAAAAATATATTTTGAATTTCGCGCTCTGGCTTTTCAGTGGAATGTGGGAGGAGTTCCGCTAGCGGAACGCTGGGGCTAGAAAGGTTAAACTCTTAGCCGAATAAGAACAAGTCTTTGATATTGACTACTAGTCTGCAGCTAGGAATTCGGTATCATTGAACGCGAAGAAAGACAACCGCCGAAACAATCATTCTATAACGAATGTCACTCTGAACTATCCACAATAGCCAAGACAGAGACCGACGAATCTCCAACAGAAACTAACACACACCGAGTGTAACTATATATATATTGATTGCAATTGTTCCCGAATGAGTGAGCGTTCATGTGTAAGGATTAGCATGTCAATTGTTATAATTGTGAACTCTGTAGTGAATTCTTAGTCGAACGCAACTTTCCCTTTGTCTAACAAGCCGCTATGCCGGTTCAGCCCACTAGGGCATATTTCTCCCACCATTTCATGTAACTATTTTAAGTTTGTTTGTTTGTTTATGCATTTCTGTGAATTAATTAGTTAGTAATAAATAAATAATTTAAGACAATTGATGTATGGATGACTCATAGTGAAGACTGGGTTCGTGCAGATAATCAACAATTTACGACGTTTGGAATGAGACTAACGTGAGGTAAAAATAAATAAATCATTAATCAGAAGACTATTGATCAGATATGAAAATATCTGAAAGGTTATATTGGGAAATTATAACTTTGTAATCTAATAACTTTCCCTGGTGCCCTCGAATTCATAGTTAATTAGTTACGTTATTACTCAAGTGATCGCGTAATCCCTAATTACAGGAATCTTTGATAAAAACTATAAGTCTTCAATTTAACGATAGCAAAGACACGACATGAGCTTGTTGGAGAAACTTCTGTGAGACAAAATGAATCACGTTAACAATAACAGACGTCTAATGTATGTCACACTTCATTTGAAAGTTCTGATTCCAAATGTATGGCCCAATCCCAAATCAACCCCTAGACCCCTCAAACTCATCTCTGGACTTAGATGCCAGTTTCACTGCATTTTTTTCATTGTTTCCCTCTAATCAGGGACTGATTTAGATATGGGAAACAAGGTGTGAATAATTAATTATCGGGTCCACTGGACCAGTGCGTAATAAAAGTGTGGAAAAGTGTGTGTGCAGGTGAAAACAGGTAAAAATGAAACAAAAAGATATGCAGCAGTGTGTCTTGTGAGAGCAAAACTATTTTATAATACTTTTATTGCATAAAATGGTTGTGTTATGCAACAGAATCAAGTATTCTGTTAATTATTGTGTGTGTGTTCCACTGAGGATGGGCCTCTGGGAGATAACACTGACAGAGGAGATTTACGATGTCTTTTGGGTGATAAAACCTAAAGAGCATTCCAGAGCATGAGTTAATGTTTCTGTTCTATACTGTACAAGGGAGAGATGGTTCCAGTTTGGAGTCGGAGAGACAGACACTGGTCTATACAATGAAAACTGTTGACACAGGAGATACTGTCTGCTATGTATTATAGGCATCTTTTATACAACTCTTAACCTTGTGACCCATTCTATATATCTGTTGTTCGTCATGTAGGTTGAAAGGGGTATATCTTGGCTGTAAAAGACCTTTGTACTTTTGTCTCGGGGCTCTCAATGTATCATTTGACCGTGAATCGTTGACCAGCCATCATTATCGTAGAGCACTCAATTGATTAACTTTATATGTGTGCGTTTTCTTGACCTGCCATTATTAATAAGTGATTAACCTTTACTTCTTGTCACTACAGGGGGTGCTGTTTCAACTTGGACATTTTGCGTCTCCAAATTAAACTGCCTCGTACTCAATTCTTGCTCGTACAATATGCATATTATTATTACTATTGGATAGAAAACAATCTCTAGTTTCTAAAACCGTTTGAATTATGTCTGTGGGTGAACCAGAACTCTTTCTACAGCGAAAATCATGACAGGACATGCGAAGGTCAGAAAAATAGTCTCTGTTCTCAGATCAGTTTAAAGCTCTGTGTGTGCCCTATGGATCGAAATGAACTGCACCCGCCTTCCTCTGGATGTCAGTAACCAATGAGAAGTGGAATGGTGTTTCTACGTATTTCTCAGAGCTTATAAAAGGGCAAGGAACGAGGTGCGCTCTCTTTTCGACTTCCGCCATTACGCAACGCAAGACCTCAGGATAGCATTTTGAAACGCTCAGTTATCGGCCTTAGATATGTCCGTCTGTAATTTAATTCGGTATAGGTGTTAGAAACATCATAACGAAGTTATTTGAAACCGATTTATATCAGTTTATGCGAGTATATTGCTATTTTCGGAATTTTCGTAGTATTGCGTTTGAGGATTTGGACATGTGTGTGCCACGTAGCTACTGTTAGCTGCTAGTTCCGAAGTTGAAGTGGACGTTTTACAACAAAGCAACGATTCTTTTGGACAAAAGGACACCTTGCCCAAGATTCTGATGGAAGCTCGTCCAAAAGTAAGAGCTATTTATGATTTTATTCCGTATTTATGTGGAAAAATGTAAACGCATTTTTCGGCCATTATTGCGGCACTAGTCTGGCTGTAACGCACACTGTATGTCTAGTAACGTTAATTTTAAAAATCTAAATCAGCGGTTGCATTAATAACCAATGCATCTTTCATTAGCTGTCCAACCTGTATTTTTTTAGTCAATCTAATCGATAAATAATCGTAAACTTAGGTGCCCTTCCAAGATGGCGCCGGCCAGAATGCATGCCATGTTTTGACTGATTACATAGCATAACCACGATTTGTGATGCTAAATATGCACATTTTCGAACAAACTCTATATGCATTGTGTAATATGATGTTACAGGACTGTCATCTGAAGAATTCTGAGAAGGTTAGTGAAAAAATGCATATATTTTGGTGGTGATAACGTTATCGCGCTTTTTGCCTTGAATCAATCCTGGGGTGATGTTAGCTCATGTGGTATGCTAATATAACGATATATTGTGTTTTCGCTGTAAAACACTTAGAAAATCTGAAATATTGTCTGGATTCACAAGATGTTGGGCTTTCATTTGCTGTACGCTGTGTATTTTTCAGAAATGTTTTAAGATGAGTAATTATGTAATACACGTTGCTCTCTGTAGTTATTCTAGTCGCTTTGGGTGAGTTTTGTGATAGTGGCTGCAATGGTAAACTGTGATTTATACCTGAAAAATTCACATTTTTCTAAAAAAACATATGCTATACCATAGATATGTTATCAGACTGTCATCTTATGAAGTTGTTTCTTGGTTAGTGGCTATATATATCTTTATTTAGTCGAATTAGTGATAGCTACTGATGGAGTAAAAAACTGGTGGAGTAAAAAAAGTGGTGTCTTTTGCTAACGTGGTTAGCTAATAGATTTACATATTGTGTCTTCCCTGTAAAACATTTAAAAAATCAGAAATGATGGCTGGATTCACAAGATGTTGGTCTTTCATTTGCTGTATGCTGTGTATTTTTCAGAAATGTTTTAGGATGAGTATTTTGGTAATTGACCTCGGTCTCTGTAATTATTCCGGCTGCTTCCAACGCTATTTCAGATTGCAGCTGCAATGTAGAACTGTGATTTATACCTGAAATATGCACATTTTTCTAAAAAAACATATGCTATACCATAAATATGTTATCAGACTGTCATCTTATGAAGTTGTTTCTTGGTTAGTGGCTATATATATCTTTATTTAGTCGAAATTGTGATAGCTGCCCATGCAGGAAAAAAATGGTGGAGAAAAAAAAGTTGTGTCTTTTGCTATCGTGGTTAGCTAATAGATTTACATATTGTGTCTTCCCTGTAAAACATTTTAAAAATCAGAAATGATGGCTGGATTCACAAGATCTGTATCTTTCATCTGGTGTCTTGGACTTGTGATTTAATGATATTTAGATGCTAGTATTTACTTGTGACGCTATGCTAGGCTATGCTAGTCAGCTTTTTTACTGTGGGGGGTGCTCCCGGATCCGGGTTTGGTAGCAGTGAAAGGTTAACACCCATCCCGGATCCGGGAGCATCCTCATCAGTAAAAGCTGACTAGCATAGCCTAGCATAGCGCCACAAGTAAATAATAGCATATAAATATCACAAGTCCAATACAGCAAATGAAAGATAAACATCTTGTGAATCCAGCCATCATTTCCGATTTTTAAAATGTTTTACAGCGAAAACACAACCGCATATATTCACCATGTTTCCACCGCATAGGTACCTTTCACAAAACCGACCAAATATAGATATAATTAATCACTAACCAAGAAACAACTTCATCAGATGACAGTCTTATAACATGTTATACAATACATTTATGTTTTGTTCGAAAATGTGCATATTTGAGGTATAAATCATAGTTTTACATTGCAGCCACCATCAAAAATAGCACCAACGAGCCAGAATGTGTCACGTTCCTGACCTGTTTTCCTTTGTTATGTATTTGTTTTAGTTGGTCAGGGCGTGAGTTGGGTGGGTTGGTCTAGGTTTGTTTTTCTATGTTGGGATTTTGTGTTTGGCCTGGTATGATTCTCAATCAGAGACAGGTGTGTATCGTTGTCCCTGATTGAGAGTCATACTAAGGCAGCCAGGGTTTCACTGGTGTTTTGTGGGTGTTTGTTTCCTGTGTCAGTGTTTGGGCCACACAGGACTGTTTTCAGGTTAGTCACGTTTGTAGAGTTTCGTAATTTGTAGTGTTTGTTGTTTGTTCATTAAAACATGAATACCTACTACTCCGCATCTTGGTCCGATCCATGCTCCTCCTCGTCTGAGGAGGAGAACGACTACGACAACCTTAACAGAAACACCCACCAAAACAGGATCAAGCGGAGTGGAGAAGGAAGGCAGGAACAACAGCAATGGGGAGAAGAGGAATGGACTTGGGAGGAGATCCTAGACGGTAAAGGACCCTGGGCAGAGCCAGTGGAGTGTCGCCGCCCCAAAGCGGAGCTGGAGGCAGCGAAAGCGGAGAGGAGGTTGTATGAGGCTAAAGCAAGGCAGAGCGGCTGGAAGCCCGAGAGGCTCACCCAAAAATTTCTTGGGGGGGGGGGATAAAGGGGAAGGTGGCGAAGCCGGGTTGGTTACCTGAGCCAACTCCCCGGGCTTACCGTGGAGTGAGAGGGCGTCGTACTGGTCAGACACCGTGTTATGCGGTAAAGCGCACGGTGTCCTCAGTACGCGTGCTTAGCCCAGTGCGGGCTATTCCACCTTGCCGCACTGGGAGGGCTAGGTTGGGCATCGAGCCGGATGTCATGAAGCCGGCCCAACGTATCTGGCCTCCAGTACGTCTCCTCGGGCCGGCGTACATGGCACCAGCCTTACAGGTGGTGTCCCCGGTTCGCCTGCATAGCCCAGTGCGGGTTATTCCACCTCGCCGCACTGGCAGGGCTACGGGGATCATTCAACCTGGTAAGGTTGGGGAGGCTTGGTGCTCAAGAGCGCGTGTCCTCCTTCACGGTCCGGTATATCCGGCGCCACCTTCCCACCCCAGCTCAGTACCACCAGTGCCTACTCCACGCACCAGGCTTCCAGTGCGTTTCCAGAGCCCTGTTCCTCCTCCACGCACTCTCCCTATGGTGCGTGTCTCCAGCTCAGTGCCTCCAGTTCCGGTACCACGCACCAGGCCTACTGTGCGCCTCAGCAGGTCAGAGTCGGCCGTCTGCCCAACGCCGCCTGCACTGCTCGTCTGTCCAGCGCCGTCTGAGCTGCCTGCCTGCCCAGCGCCGTCTGAACTGCCTGTCTGCCCAGCGCCGTCTGAGCCATCCGTCTGCCCAGCGCCGTCTGAGCCATCCGTCTGCCCAGCGCCGTCTGAGCCATCCGTCTGCCCAGCGCCGTCTGAGCCATCCGTCTGCCCAGCGCCGTCTGAGCCATCCGTCTGCCCAGCGCCGTCTGAGCCATCCGTCTGCCCAGTGCCGTCTGAGCCATCCGTCTGTCCCGAGCCATTAGAGCCGCCCGTCTGTCCCGAGCCGTCAGAGCCGTTCGTCAGTCAGGAGCTGCCAGAGACGCCAGCCAGTCAGGAGCTGCCAGAGCTGCCCTACAGTCATGAGCTGCCCTACAGTCATGAGCTGCCCTACAGTCATGAGCTGCCCTCCAGTCATGAGCTGCCCTCCAGTCATGAGCTGCCCTCCAGTCATGAGCGGCCCTACAGTCATGAGCGGCCCTACAGTCATGAGAGGCCCTACAGTCATGAGCGGCCACTCAGTCCGGAGCTGCCACTCAGTCCGGAGCTGCCACTCAGTCCGGAGCTGCCACCAGTCCGGAGCTGCCCCTTATCCTGGTGGTGCCCCTTATCCTGGTGCTGCCCCTTATCCTGGTGCTGCCCCTCAGTCAACTGCTACCCCTCAGTCTGTTACTGCCTTTTGGAATAGCGGGATTGACATGGAGGGTGAATATTGGGAGGAGGCCACGGAAGCGGGGGTTGACTATGGTGGGGTGGGGACCACGACCAGCGCCAGAGCCGCCACCGTGGACAGACGCCCACCCAGACCCTCCCCTAGACTTTGTGCTGGTGCGCCCGGAGTTCGCACCTTAAGGGGGGGGTTTTGTCATGTTCCTGACCTGTTTTCCTTTGTTATGTATTTGTTTTAGTTGGTCAGGGCGTGAGTTGGGTGGGTTGGTCTAGGTTTGTTTTTCTATGTTGGGATATTGTGTTTGGCCTGGTATGATTCTCAATCAGAGACAGGTGTGTATCGTTGTCCCTGATTGAGAGTCATACTAAGGCAGCCAGGGTTTCACTGGTGTTTTGTGGGTGTTTGTTTCCTGTGTCAGTGTTTGGGCCACACAGGACTGTTTTCAGGTTAGTCACGTTTGTAGAGTTTCGTAATTTGTAGTGTTTGTTGTTTGTTCATTAAAACATGAATACCTACTACTCCGCATCTTGGTCCGATCCATGCTCCTCCTCGTCTGAGGAGGAGAACGACTACGACAACCTTAACAGAAACACCCACCAAAACAGGATCAAGCGGAGTGGAGAAGGAAGGCAGGAACAACAGCAATGGGGAGAAGAGGAATGGACTTGGGAGGAGATCCTAGACGGTAAAGGACCCTGGGCAGAGCCAGTGGAGTGTCGCCGCCCCAAAGCGGAGCTGGAGGCAGCGAAAGCGGAGAGGAGGTTGTATGAGGCTAAAGCAAGGCAGAGCGGCTGGAAGCCCGAGAGGCTCACCCAAAAATTTCTTGGGGGGGGGGATAAAGGGGCGTGTGGCGAAGCCGGGTTGGTTACCTGAGCCAACTCCCCGGGCTTACCGTGGAGTGAGAGGGCGTCGTACTGGTCAGACACCGTGTTATGCGGTAAAGCGCACGGTGTCCCCAGTACGCGTGCTTAGCCCAGTGCGGGCTATTCCACCTTGCCGCACTGGGAGGGCTAGGTTGGGCATCGAGCCGGATGTCATGAAGCCGGCCCAACGTATCTGGCCTCCAGTACGTCTCCTCGGGCCGGCGTACATGGCACCAGCCTTACAGGTGGTGTCCCCGGTTCGCCTGCATAGCCCAGTGCGGGTTATTCCACCTCGCCGCACTGGCAGGGCTACGGGGATCATTCAACCTGGTAAGGTTGGGGAGGCTTGGTGCTCAAGAGCGCGTGTCCTCCTTCACGGTCCGGTATATCCGGCGCCACCTTCCCACCCCAGCTCAGTACCACCAGTGCCTACTCCACGCACCAGGCTTCCAGTGCGTTTCCAGAGCCCTGTTCCTCCTCCACGCACTCTCCCTATGGTGCGTGTCTCCAGCTCAGTGCCTCCAGTTCCGGTACCACGCACCAGGCCTACTGTGCGCCTCAGCAGGTCAGAGTCGGCCGTCTGCCCAACGCCGCCTGCACTGCTCGTCTGTCCAGCGCCGTCTGAGCTGCCTGCCTGCCCAGCGCCGTCTGAACTGCCTGTCTGCCCAGCGCCGTCTGAGCCATCCGTCTGCCCAGCGCCGTCTGAGCCATCCGTCTGCCCAGCGCCGTCTGAGCCATCCGTCTGCCCAGCGCCGTCTGAGCCATCCGTCTGCCCAGCGCCGTCTGAGTCATCCGTCTGCCCAGCGCCGTCTGAGCCATCCGTCTGTCCCGAGCCATTAGAGCCGCCCGTCTGTCCCGAGCCGTCAGAGCCGTTCGTCAGTCAGGAGCTGCCAGAGACGCCAGCCAGTCAGGAGCTGCCAGAGCTGCCCTACAGTCATGAGCTGCCCTACAGTCATGAGCTGCCCTACAGTCATGAGCTGCCCTACAGTCATGAGCTGCCCTCCAGTCATGAGCTGCCCTCCAGTCATGAGCTGCCCTCCAGTCATGAGCTGCCCTCCAGTCATGAGCTGCCCTCCAGTCATGAGCGGCCACTCAGTCCGGAGCTGCCACTCAGTCCGGAGCTGCCACTCAGTCCGGAGCTGCCACTCAGTCCGGAGCTGCCCCTTATCCTGGTGCTGCCCCTTATCCTGGTGCTGCCCCTCAGTCAACTGCTACCCCTCAGTCTGTTACTGCCTTTTGGAATAGCGGGATTGACATGGAGGGTGAATATTGGGAGGAGGCCACGGAAGCGGGGGTTGACTATGGTGGGGTCGGGACCACGATCAGCGCCAGAGCCGCCACCGTGGACAGACGCCCACCCAGACCCTCCCCTAGACTTTGTGCTGGTGCGCCCGGAGTTCGCACCTTAAGGGGGGGGTTCTGTCATGTTCCTGACCTGTTTTCCTTTGTTATGTATTTGTTTTAGTTGGTCAGGGCGTGAGTTGGGTGGGTTGGTCTAGGTTTGTTTTTCTATGTTGGGATTTTGTGTTTGGCCTGGTATGATTCTCAATCAGAGACAGGTGTGTATCGTTGTCCCTGATTGAGAGTCATACTAAGGCAGCCAGGGTTTCACTGGTGTTTTGTGGGTGTTTGTTTCCTGTGTCAGTGTTTGGGCCACACAGGACTGTTTTCAGGTTAGTCACGTTTGTAGAGTTTCGTAATTTGTAGTGTTTGTTGTTTGTTCATTAAAACATGAATACCTACTACTCCGCATCTTGGTCCGATCCATGCTCCTCCTCGTCTGAGGAGGAGAACGACTACGACAACCTTAACAGAATGATTACAGAGAGCAACGTGAAATACATAAATACTCATCATAAAACATTTATGAAAAATACATGGTGTACAGCAAATGAAAGATAAACATCTTGTGAATCCAGCCAATATTTCCGATTTTTTAAGTGTTTTACAGCGAAAACACAATGTAGAATTATATTAGCTTACCACAATAGCCAAACACACAAACGCATTTATTCACCGCAAAGGTAGCTTTCGCAAAAAACAGCAATAGATATAAAATTAATCACTAACCTTTGGACAACTTCATCAGATGACAGTCTTTTAACATCATGTTATACAATACATTTATGTTTTGTTCGAAAATGTGCATATTTAGAGCTGCAAATCGTGGTTATACATTGTGAATACGTAGCAACATTTCCCCAGAATGTCCGGAGATATTTTGGACACTCACCTAATCTGACCAAAGAACTCATCATAAACTTTACATAAAAATACTTGTTGTATGGCAAATGAAAGATACACTGGTTCTTAATGCAACCGCTGTGTTAGATTTAAAAAAATTACTTTACCACAACATACAGCTTGGGTTATTGTGAGACAGCGCTCACCAACACGGCGGAGAATAGACATCAACATATTACACAGAAATACGAAATAACATCATAAATGTTGTCTTACTTTTGCTGAGCTTCCATCAAAATGTTGTACAAGGAGTCCTATTTCCAGAATAAATCGTTGTTTGGTTTTAGAATGTCCTCTTCTTCTGTTGAATTCGCGCCACAATGCTAGCCAAGGTTGCTAACATTCCCATCCTCTCTTGGCGCAAAGAACGGAAAACTCCAAAAGTCGCAATAAACGTTGAATAAACTGATAAAACTCGATAAAACTGATAAAATCAGAGCCGGAGATATTCGCTGTGTATACCGAACGCTTTTCAGAAGACAATGTCGAGGTCCCTCGCGCGCCGTCGAAGACAAAGAAAATACCGGACCTGTCACTCCAAAAGCTCTTGTTCGGCCTCAGATCAAGCTAGCCACCCCATTCCACCTTCCACTGCCTGTTGACATCTAGTGGAAGGCGTATGAAGTGCATGCATATCGATAAATAAAAGCCAGTTGAATAGGCAGGCCCTGAAACAGAGCCTCGTTTTCAGATTTTTCACTTCCTGTATGGAAGTTTGCTCCCAAATGAGTTCTGTTTTACTCACAGATATAATTCAAACAGTTTTAGAAACTTGAGAGTGTTTTCTATCCAATAGTAATAATAATATGCATATTGTATGATCTAGAACAGAGTACGAGGCCGTGTCAATTGGGCACGATTTTTTCCAAAGTGAAACCAGCGCCCCCCTATTGACAAGAAGTTTTTAATCACGTAATAATTAAACCTAGAGAACTGATTTGATATAAATAAGTCTTCACATGTAATGACAGTCCAGACAAGACACTAGTTATGCTATTTTGAACCACCAGGCTACTGATGTCATGCATCCTGTATATTTTGTGTTTATACTTTTTCATAACGACAACAAATTTGATGTCAGACAACAATAGAATGTTCATGCTGTCACTGCGACAACTGTCGATAGACGTAGTATAAACCAGCCTTTAAGCTTTAAATCTTTGGTTATTTAGTACATGGCCTCACATATGAATCCTTAAAGAGATGGGTGGGTTTAAGGCTTCAGAGGGTGTGCACGATGCCAAATGGGTGTAGACAAAGAAGAGCTCTCCAGTAGGTTTATCAAAACATTCAAGGGCCATTTTCTCAAAAGTGAGGTTACAAGTTTATCAACTTTCAAAGCAGAATTACTTTCCCATTGTTCCACAACGGTAGTGTATGTAGTGTATGATATACCATTTTCTAGCACTCTCTACCTTTATCTTATGTATAAAGCAACATTTCAAATTTTGCTACAAAAGACAGAATCGAGCCAGCCAGTCACATTTGTTTACAAGCATGACAGCTGTACTTTTAGTTTATGACTTGGCAGCTTTTCTCTACGAGTTCAGGGCACTTGAATGCATCCAACTGGTATTTACATCTTCACAAATGCTAAATTCCCACCTCCCACTTGTTTACGAACGCAGCATTATAAGGTGGTACTTATTTAAATAAGCTAAGAGGATAAGACGTTAGCATTGATGTATTAAGATCAGAGGCTTTATGTGATGCTACATAAAGCCCTTAATCTCTTCTCCTGAATCCACGTTTTTGAGACAGGAGAGGGGGCCAGTAACTTTGTGTGTGCCTGCGTGCTTGAGTATGTGTGTGTGTGTGCGCTTGAGTATGTGTATGTGACTATTTACCTGTTGTTTGCTGTTGTTTTTATTATGGCAAATAAGTTCTGATTAATACTCAGAATGCACAGGGGACTCGCCAGTCATTATCGTTGCCTGTAAAAAAAATGGTCCACAAGAAGCCATTGTCCACAAGGCCATTACAAATACCTGTGCTGCTGGACACTGCCTGGTGGCACTCACTGGAAAACAAATACGATACTATTACTGTCAAACATCCAGAGAGAGAGCAAGAGAAAGAGGCGCTGGCACCAAAACAGGTATCTGGCAACTGCTATATTGTTGCTGCATTGTTACTCTTTGCAGAACCAGCATCCACATCAACTGGCCTAGTATCAATCTCATTTCAACACTAAGCTACAAAACACATTCAGGGTCTTCTCATTGCAAGGCCAAACTCTCAATGCTTTGCCCACAGAAAATATTACATGGCTGGTCTCAGACGATCCTGCAGGTGAAGGAGCTGGATGTGGAGGTCCTTGGCTAGTGTGTTTACACGTGGTCTGTGGTTATGAAGCCGGTTGGACGTACTGCCAAATCTCTAAAATGACATTGGAGGCAGCTTATGGTAGGGAAATGAACATTCTCTGCCAACAATTCTCTGGCAACAGCTCTGGTGGATATTCCTGCGGTCCGCAAGTCAATTGCACACTCTGTGGCATTGTATTTTGTGACCAAACTTGCAACAAAGTTGCACCTGTGTAATGATCATCCTGTATAATCAGCTTATTGATATGCCACCCGATGTCACAGGAAGGCCATAAAGATCATCAAGGACAACAACCACCCAAGCCACTGCCTGTTCACCCCGCTATCATCCAGAAGGCGAGGTCAGTACAGGTGCATCAAAGCAGGGACCGAGAGACTGAAAAACAGCTTCTATCTCAAGGCCATCAGACTGTTAAACAGCCACCACTAACATTTAGTGGCCGCTGCCAACATACTGACTCAACTCCAGCCACTTTAATAATGGGAATTGATGGAAATGATGTAAAAATGTACCACTAGCCACTTTAAACAATGCCACTTAATATAATGTTTACATACCCTACATTACTCATCTCATATGTATATGTATATACTGTACTCTATATCATCTACTGCATCTTGCCATCTTTATGTAATACATGTATCACTAGCCACTTTAAACTATGCCACTTTATGTTTACATACCCTACATTACTCATCTCATCTCATATGTATATACTGTACTCTATACCATCTACTGCATCTTGCCTATGCCGTTCTGTACCATCACTCATTCATATATCTTTATGTACATATTCTTTATCCCTTTACACTTGTGTGTATAAGGTAGTAGTTGTGGAATTGTTAGGTTAGATTACTTGTTGGTTATTACTGCATTGTCGGAACTAGAAGCACAAGCATTTCGCTACATTCTTATTAACATCTGCTAACCATGTGTATGTGACAAATAAAATGTGATTTGATTTGATTTGCCACACCTGTCACGCTCGTTATAATGAGTGGACCAAGATGCAGCGTGGTATGTTTCCATCCTCTTTATTTGGAAGAGAAACTCAAAGAAAAAAACAATAAAGCGCAAAACGAAACGTGAAGCTCAATGTAGTGCTCGCAGGCAACTATACCTAGATAAGATCCCACAAAGCACAATGGGGAAATGGCTGTCTAAATATGATCCCCAATCAGAGACAACGATAAACAGCTGCCTGTGATTGGGAACCATACCAGGCCAAGATAGATATATATATATTCACCTAGATAACCCACCCTAGTCACACCCCGACCTAACCAAAATAGAGAATAAAAAGCTCTCTATGGTCAGGGCGTGACAACACCTGTCAGGTGGAAGGATTATCTTGGCAATGGAGAAATGCTCACTAACAGGGATGTAAACAAATTTGTGCACAACATTAGAGAGAAATAAACGTTTTGTGAGTATGGAACATTTCTGAGATCTTATATTCAGCTCATGAAACATGTGACCAACACTTTACATGTTGTTTTTATAAATTTGTTCAGTATAGTTTTAAAGCTTTTGAAAAAGCTAACATAAGTGCATGAGACAGAAGAAATATTAAACATTCTGTTGCACTCTTAAAATGCTTACTTCTTTGAGAATGTGTAGTATAGCAGTTGAAATTTGCCCATGAAATCAACGATGGAAAAATACTAATTTGCAATGTCTTTTCAACATCTGGAAAATACGTGTTTTCACCTTTCATTCAGCAACTAAAATGCACCTGATTTCAACGTCTGGAAAATCTGTATTTTTTAATGACCGCAAAAAAACTCCAGAAAATACCTTGTTTCACCTTTCATTGAGCCTAGACGTCAATTTGCTTACTGGGAGCAGTTCAATCCCCTATGTGACCACCATTTCCACACTAGCTCTATTTCTAGTGGTATGCAATGGCAGGTGATGATTGTTCTAACAAAGCACACCATTTGATTAAAGATGGACCAACACTAGTGCCAGCTCCAATACAGAAGTGGCACTGGAATGTAGCTGGGTGATTGAACTGCCTGTGTATTCGTTGAAGTTAATGTGATTGCTGAGGAGCTGGTCTCTCACTCTCTCCCTCTCTCCCTTCCCCTCTCTCCACATTAAATCAGAGGAATATATCCACTGGCTTAAGACTGGGAGAATGGAGGACTGGGAAAACGTTATGGACAACTACAGGGTGATGAACGACCCTTTCAGATGAGGAGGACTGATAGAGATTTGCGTCAGTTCAAATCTGGTATCAGGACAAAATGTGATTCAGAGTCACCGAATATACTTTAAGTATTTTAATTAAACTCAAGCGATAAATGGTAAATGCAATTTTCGTATATACGGGTTCACTGTATCTCCGCGCAGGGTAGAACAGAGAACTGTGCTCAAATAACAGTTTTTATACTATGACAGCTTTAGTTCCAACCCGTCCGTTGGCCTATCATAGTAGAGGCTGAGCGCGGTTTAAACTTTGCTCAGCCTATGCTGGCACTCGGACTTGTCCAAGTCCCTTGGTGCTCTCCTCTGTCCGCATCTGGTTGTTGGGTACATTAGATCCGTCTTGTGTCTCCGTCGATTCTACACTCAAACAGTTCCTAATATGGTATTGTCCAGTGCCCTACCCTCCCTGGTTGGCTTAGAGATATGCACCCCTCCCCTCTCCAGATTGACCACAGTTTGTATAGCCTGTCCCTCTATGTTGATCAATCTTTACACACCTACACATCTGTATTGTTTGTGTGTGTGTGTAACAAAACAATATTCATCTTCAAACAATATGGTAGCGGGCTATAGTGCATAAACATAAATCCTAACAGGACCTGTCACTCTCTAACTGTGGTCCAAGAGAGGCAAGAGGTTAGCTACACGTAGGGAAATGCCATTTCCCCCTTTCCGGACTCGATAGATGTATTATCATTTGTTATTATATAAGGATATGCTTCCCCACGCATTAAACCGAAACATTAAATGACTCCACCAATGCAACAGATATACGGTTAAAGATATATTATCACATTTTCAATGTACCACATCAAAATAAATAAAATAAACCCCAATGATTTTTTTCACAACCCATGTCCAAATTACTGGCAAGCTTGCTTCATCCTGCTGGCGCGCGTTGGGAGCTCAAAAAAATGACTACACACAAAGTCCCGAAGCACCCCACCGTTGTGGTTACTCACTACTCGTAGATATTTCCTCAGCGAAGTATAGCAGTTCCGTGCAGGTGTCCTCACAAGATCCACAGAAAGCACAGCTATCAATGCAGACAGTAATCCTTAGCAGCAACAGATATCCCATGGAAACATGAATTTGCTAATCTTCCACAAGCAATTCTCTCCAGGTCTCGCACATGCTAGGCTAACCTCTAGGCTGTCAAATACCTCCACAATGAGACGGTAGCTTCAGTCTCTACTAAGTCTTTCTTAACAAAATAATAATAATCTCCTATACAGTAAAATCAGTATTTCTCTTCAAAACTCGGTAGATATGGGTTTTGTTCTATTTTTATCGTCTTCTTTCATAGTTTTTCTTCACCGACACAGATAATATCACACCCTCTTTTTACAACGACGTCTCTTTCCCAGGCCTCCTGTTAACCAGGTCAACTCTCCCATTGGCCACACCCGCTGGAGAGCACCCTTACCTGAGGATCTATAAATGATGTCTCCATAAACTGGTCAAAAGCTGGTCAAAACTGAAACTTAAGTATTGACATTTTTAAATGTAACCTTTTATTTAACTAGACAAATCAGTTAAGAACAAATTCTTATTTACAATGACGGCCTACCAAAAGACAAGAGACCTCCTGTGGGGACGGGGGCTGGGATTTTTTTTTTTTAAATAAACAATTAAAAAATAACATATAAATATAGGACAAAACACACATCATGACAAGAGAGACAACACAACACTACATAAAGAGGGACCTAAGACAGCAACATAGAAAGACAACACAGCATGGTAGCAACACAGCATGGTAGCAACACAACATGACAACAACATGGTACAAACATTATTGGGCACAGACAACAGCACACAGGGCAAGAAGTTAGAGACAACAATACATTATGCAAAGCAACCACAACTGTCAGTAAGAGTGTCCATGATTGAGTCTTTGAATTAAGAGATTGAGATAAAACTGTTCAGTTTGAGTGTTTGTTGCAGCTAACTGAAAAGACGAGCGACCCAAGGATGTGTGTTCTTTGGGGACCTTTAACAGAATGTGACTGGCAGAACGGGTGTTGTATGTGGAGGATGAGGGCTGCAGAATATATCTCAGATAGGGGGTAGTGAGGCCTAAGCATCAACCAGTGGGTCTTGCGACAGGTATACAGAGATGACCAGGTTACAGAGGAGTATAGAGTGCAGTGATGTGTCTTATAAGGAGCATTGGTGGCAAATCTGATGGCTGAATGGTAAAGAACATCTAGCCACTCGAGAGCACCCTTACCTGAGGATCTATAAATGATGTCTCCATAAACCAAGTAAACCAACCTATTCACTTGTACATTAAATAAGTATTTATTCAAAAGAAATGCATTAACGACATTACAATTCATGAGCAATTTGATCATCTTTTAAATCTAATACCAATTAATTATAACAAATAAACTCTATACTTGGTTTTAACAAGGGGATTACATTAGTGCACTAAATAGTGAATAGGTTGCCAATTGGAATGTAGTTGGGATTCACTTGGCTCTCTCAGCACTGGTCTCTGGAGGGGGTTTCTTAATTATTCTGAATAGGCTACATAATTAAACTAACTGTAATCAGTAATGTGGAGGGTAGGGTACTGGACTAGATAGGTCAATAGAGATTGCCTATACAGTTGAAGTCGGAAGTTTACATATACCTTAAACTCAGTTTTTCACAATTCCTGACATTTAATCCTAGTAAAAATTCCCTGTCTTAGGTCAGTTTGGATCACCACTTAAATTTAAGAATGTGAAATGTCAGAATAATACTAGAAATAATTATTTATTTCAGCTTTTATTTATCACATTCCCAGTGGTTCAGAAGTTTACATACACTCAATTAGTATTTGGTAGCATTGACTTTAAATTGTTTAATTTGGGCCAAATGTTTCGGGTAGCCTTCCACAAGCATCCCACAATTCGTTGGGTGAATTTTGGCCCATTCCTCCTGACAGAGCTGGTGTAACTGAGTCAGGTTTGTAGACCTCCTTGCTCACACACGCTTTTTCAGTTCTGCCCACACATTTTCTATGGGATTGAGGTCAGGGCTTTGTGTTGGCCACTCCAATACCTTGACTTTGTTGTCCTTAAGCCATTTTGCCACAACTTTGGAAGTATGCTTGGGGTCATTGTCCATTTGGAAGACCCATTTGCGACCAAGCTTTAACTTCCTGACTGATGTCTTGAGATGTTGCTTCAATATATCCACACAAGTTTCCTGCCTCATGATGCAATCTATTTTGTGAAGTGCACCAATCCCTCCTGCAGCAAAGCACCCCCACAAAATGATGCTGCCACCCCCGTGCTTCACGGTTGGGATGGTGTTCTTCGGTTTGCAAGCCTCCCCCTTTATCCTCCAAACATAACGATGGTCATTATGGCCAAACAGTTCTGTTTTTGTTTCATCAGACCAGAGGACATTTCTCCAAAAAGTACGATCTTTGTCCCCATGTGCAGTTGCAAACCGTAGTCTGGCTTTTTTATGGCGGTTTTGGAGCAGTGGCTTCTTCCTGCTGAGCGGCCTTTCAGGTTATGTCGATATAGGACTTGTTTTACTGTGGATATAGATACTTTTGTACCAGTTTCCTCTAGCATTTTCACAAGGTCCTTTGCTGTTGTTCTGGGATTGATTTGCACTTTTCGCACCAAAGTTCGTTCATCTCTCGGAGACAGAACGCGTCTCTTTCCTGAGCGGTATGGCGGCTGCGTGGTCCCATGGTGTTTATACTTGCTTACTATTGTTTGTACAGATAAACGTGGTGCCTTCAGGCGTTCGGAAATTGCTCCCATGTAAACTTCTGATCCACTGGAATTGTGATACAGTGAATTGTAAGTGAAATAATCTGTCTGTAAACAATTGTTGTAAAAATTACTTGTGTCATTCACAAAGTAGATGTCCTAACCGACTTGCCAAAACTATAGTTTGTTAACATGAAATTTGTGGAGTGGTTGAAAAACGACTTTGAATGACTCCAACCTAAGTGTATGTAAACTTCCGACTTCAACTGTATATCCTAAAGATATATCAATGGTTAGTATCATTTAACTGATTGAGGTATTTTCATGAGGGAAAAAAAGTGTCGCTCTCACTCTGTACCTCGACTCTGGGTTGGTTTGAGCATGACCTTTGCTTGTTTTACCTGAGTGATATATGTCCAGCCTCTCTCCTCATCCTCATAATCATTCACTATGCCTTCATTTTCTGTCATTCTGCATCTTCATTCAGGACAGAGCTGCCTCCAGAACATGATTCCTCCCAAATAAAGTCAACCTTCTTCCGGATAAATGTCTCCTCAAAGTCAGATAAACAATAGAAATTCAACAGATTTGGAAACGCTGATGCAAGGGACATAACGGATATAATTTGTGAGTTGACTTTGTCAACATCCCTGACTTCCTATTACTCCCCTGTTTATGGACAGCGTTCCAGGACGGAATGGATTCTTGAATTCTTCTCAGTTTGTTGTGGTATTTGAGGTAAGTATGAGTATTCCAATTTAGTTAGCTCGTTAGATGCTAGCTCTGCTCTTCCTTTGGGGAGCACTGGCTGTGTTTGCTTCATACCACAGATTATCTGCATGGTGTATTTTATATGGTGTAGAGTTTTATATGCAGTGATAGGAAAATATTTGGTTTGGGGCTGCTGACAATGAGGCCTTAAGGGCAGCTGTGCAGCAGTCAAGTTTATTTACTGCCTAAATCAGAGGGCACACTGCTTTGCCCCAATTTCTATTTCACATTCACTCAGTCTCTCCAAGCAACTCTACTGTTTCCTCATCACATCTCCCCCCACCGAAACAAGGCTACTGTGGTGGTCTGCTTTGACACTGGACATGGTTATGTATTGACATTGGACATTCTCAGAAACAGTGACACCAACATTTACCAGAGAGTGGAGAGACATTGTATTCCAAATATAATAAATCAAATCAATCAATGCTAGATTTGGACTGCTCTCATTGATGATGATTCGCTGGTAATTAATGTCAATATTTGACCAAACAAAATTAATCACAAAGCACTTTAAACACACAACACTACCAAATGTAGCAGCACAGACTACAGTAGGATCATTCCTTGAATACCTGATGGTCCATTGCAACTGTCACGGCTGTCGTCTTCCTCCTCGTCTGAGGAGGAGAAGTTAGAAGGATCGGAGGACCAATATGCAGCGTGGTATGTGCGTGGTATATTAAATAGACAGAGAACACTTAACGAAACTAATACAAAAACAGTAAACGACGACCGTGAAGCTAAATAACAAATAGTGCTGACACTAAACACTACACATAAACAAACACCCACAACCCACAATACAAAATAGGCTACCTAAATATGGTTCCCAATCAGAGACAACGCAAAACACCTGCCTCTGATTGAGAACCATATCAGGCCAAACACATAGAAATAGACAAACCAGACATACAACATAGAATGCCCACAGATCACACCCTGACCAAACAAAACATAAAACATAGATCCTAACTGCCCTAAGACAGGAAATTTTTACTAGGATAAAATGTCAGGAATTGTGAAAAACTGAGTTTAAATGTATTTGGCTAAGGTGTATGTAAACTTCCAACTTCAACTGTACAAATATCTGTAATGTCCCTCAGTCGAGCAGTTCATTTCAAACCAGATTTTACCACGAAGACCATTGAGGTTTTCCAATGCTCGTAAAAAAGGACACCTATTGCTAGATATGTAAAGAAAAAATTAATATTCCTTTGAGCATGGTGACGTTATTATATAAACTTTGGATGGTATATCAATATTCCTACTCACTACAAAGATACTGCCGTCCTTCCTAACTCAGTTGCTCGAGAGGAAAGAAACCGCTCAGGGATTTCACGAGTCCAATGGTGACTTTAACGTCTCTAGGATTGGGGGCAGCATTTTCACGTTTGGATGAAAAGCGTGCCCAGAGTAAACTGCCTCCTACTCGGTCCCAGATGCTAATATATGCATATTATTATTAGTTTTGGATAGAAAACACTCTGAAGTCTCTAAAACTGTTGGAATCATGTCTGTGACTATAACAGAACTTATTTGGCAGGCAAAACCCTGAGGACAAACCATTCAGATGTTTTGTTGTTGTTGAGGTCACTCTCTTTTCAATGAGGTTTCATTGGGAATCCAGATTTCTAAGGGACCTTCCTGCAGTTCCTACCGCTTCCACTGGATGTCAACAGTCTTTAGAAATTGGTTGAGGTTTTTCCTTTGAGAAATGAAGAAGTAGCCATGTTCAGAATGAAGTGTACTGTTTGTTAGAGGCGCGTGACCAGAAAGCATGCTACACATTGTTTTCCTCCGGTATTGAACACAGATCATCCCGTCTTCAAATTTATCTTTTTTTTTTTTTTTTAAATACCTAAAGTTGTATTACAAAAGTAGTTTGAAATGTTTGGACAAAGCTTACAGGTAACTTTTGAGATATTTTGTAGTCACGTTGTGCAAGTTGGAACCGGTATTTTTCTGGATCAAACGCGCCAAATAAATTGACATTTTGGGTATATATCGACGGAATTAATCGAACAAAAGCATCATTTGTGATGTTTATGGGACATATTGGAGTGCCAACAGAGGAAGCTCGTCAAAGGTAAGGCATGAAATATATCTTTATTTCTGCGTTTTGTGTCGCGCCAGGAGGGTTGAAATATGATGGTCTGTGATTGTTAGCTGGGATGCTATCCTCAGATAATAGCATTGTTTGCTTTCGCCGTAAAGCATTTTTGAAATCTGACACATTGGCTGGATTCACAACAAGTGTAGCTTTAATTTGGTATATTGAATGTGTGATTTCATGAAAGTTAAATTTTTATAGTAATTTATTTGAATTTGGCGCTCTGCATTTTCACTGGATGTTGGCCAGGTGGGACGCTACCATCCCACATATCCCAGAGAGGTTAAAACAGTTACAGAGTTGAATGGCTGTAATGGGAGGAAACTGAGGATAGATCAACAACACTGTAGTTGCTCCACAATAATAACTTAAATGACAGAATGAAAGAATGAAGCCTGTACATAATAGAAATATTCCAAAACATGCATCCTATTTGCATAAAGGCACTAAAATAATATTACAAAATATGTGACAAAGCAATTAACATTTTGTCATGAACACAAAGTGTTATATTTGGGCAAATCTAATACAACACATTAGTTGTACATTTGTTGTTGAAGTACAGTAGATCAATACATCTACAGTACTCTATAAGTAGTCAAGAAAAATGCCTTGTTATTGCATAGGTCAAACTATTTTATGAATTCCTGTCTTTTTCGGCTTCAGACAAAAGCTGGGGGTGTGTGGGTTATTGTCCTGTTGAAAAACACAATATAGTCCCACTAAGGGCAAACCAGATGGGATGATGTATTGCTGCAGAATGCTGTGGTAGCCATGCTGGTTAAGTGTGCCTTGAATTCTAAATAAATCACAGACAGTGTCACCAGCAAAGCACCCGCAAACCATCACACCTCCTCCTCCTTGCTTCACAGTGGGAACCACACATGCGGAGATCATCCGTTCACCTACTCTGTGTGTCACAAAGACACTGCGGTTGGAACCGAAAATCTCAAATTTGTACTCATCAGACCAAAGGACAGATTTCCACCAGTCTAATGTCCATTGCTCATGCTTCTTATTGGTGTCCTTTAGTAGTCGTTTCTTTGCAGCAATTTGACAATGAAGGCCTGATACATGCAGTCTCCTCTGAACAGTTGATGTTGAGATTTTTCTGTTACTTGAACTCTGTGAAGCATTTATTTGGGCTGCAATCTAATGTGCAGTTAACTCTAATGAACTTATCCTCTGCAGCAGAGGTAACTCTGGGTCTTTCCTTCCGTGGCGGTCCTCATGAGAGTAAATTTTATCATAGCGCATTAGGTTTTTATATATATATATATATATATATAAAACACATTAATTCTGGTAAAAGATAATTCCAACCAAAAAAGCTAGCATTTTCAAAAAAAAAATGTTCCATCATCTTTGAAATGCAAGAGAAAGGCCAAAATATAATATTGCAGTTTAGGCGCAATTTAGATTTTGGCCGCTAGATGGCACCAGTGTGTGTGCAAAGTTTCAGATTGATCCAGTAGAGCATTGCAATACTGCACAGTATTTTGTATCAAGTCTGCCCAAATGTGCCGAATTGGTGAATTGATACATTTTCAAGTACATAACTATAGAGAACACACAAAATGATATGGTAATACTGAATTTAAGTTTACACACTCCCAGGATGTCATACACGATGGATCATTAGCTTATACACTAGCTTTCACATCCACATCTACACATCTACATGGCTGGGTGGGGTGGGTGTGGAGCCAGAGACAGCAGCGGTTCAAACTGTAGAATCCAGTTCCTACTTTTGATTTTATAAAACAAAATGATGCTACATTTTATTTCTGGGACCCTCAGAATGACAAATCAGAGCAAGATTACTGGATGTAGGCACATTATTTACCTTTAGAGGTGAATGTATCAAACCAGTTGCCATGATAAACTTTTTTGTTGTTGTGCACTCTCCTCAAACAATAGTATGGTATTTTTTCACTGTAATAGCTACTATAAATTGGACAGTGCAGTTCGATAAACAAGAATTTAAGCTTTCCGCCCATATAAGACATGTCTATGTCCTGGAAAGTTTGCTGTTACTTACAACGTCATGCTAATCACATTAGCGGTTCTCTATGGTGGAATAGGTCAGGGCGTGATTAGGGGGGTTTATTATATTTCTATGTTGGTGTGTGTGTATGGTTCCCAATTGGAGGGAGCTGATAATCGTTACCTCTAATTGGGGATCATACTTAGTGTGTCCTTTTTCCCACCTGCTATGGGGGATATTGTTTTGTATGAGTGCCTATGTGCGCTACGTATTTCACGATCAATATATCTTTGTTGTTTTGGAAGTTTCACTATCATTAAAATGTGGAACTCTACTCACGCTGCGCTTTGGTCCAATTATGCATACGACGGTCGTGACAGAATATCCCCCCTAGTCAGGACCAAGCAGCCTGCCCAGGAGGTGAAGGAGAGTTGGTCATTGGAAGAGATACTAGGTGGATGCGAGACCCTTCCTTGGCGGGAGTCGCTGAGGAGTAAAGGAGGACAGCGACGACGCCGGGGTCCGAGGCCACAAACAGCCTAAGAGCAACCCAAAGTTTTTTGGGGGGGAGGCACAAGGGGCGGTCGGCTGAGCCGAGGAGAGAGCCAGAGACCGTCTGGGAGTTGATGGAGCAGTTTGAGGAGGGATATCGGAGAGAGATGTTGGCTAGGAGTATGCTGCAGCGCAGGCGTTTTGAGGAGCGTGTCATAAGTCTGGTGCAACCTGTGCCGGCTCCATGCACCAGGCCTCCAGTCCGCCTTCCCAGCCCGGAACGTCCTGAACCGGTTCCCCGCACTCGCTTTGAAGAGCGTGTCATCAGTCCGGTGCAACCTGTGCCGGCTCCACGCACCAGGCCTCCAGTGCATCTTCCCAGCCCGGTACGGCCTGTGCCGGCTCCCCGCACTCGTTCTGAGGAGCGTGTCATCAGTCCGGTGCAACCTGTGCCGGCTCAACGCACCAGGCCTCCAGTGCGCCTTTCCAGCCCGGTACGTCCTGTGCCGGCTCCCCGCACTCGCCCTGAGGAGCGTGTCATCAGTCCAGTGCAACCTGTGCCGGCTCCCCGCACTCGTCCACCAGTGCGTGTGTACAGTCCCTTAGTCTCCAGTGACGGTCTACAGCCCGGAACCTCCAGCGACGGTTCACAGTCCAGAGCTTCCAGTGACGGTTCACATACCAGAGCTTCCAGTGACGGTTCACAGTCCAGAGCTTCCAGCGACGGTTCACAGTTCAGAGCCTCCAGTGACGGTCCACGGCCCGGAGCTTCCAGTGACGGTCCACGGCACGGAGCTTCCTGCGCCGGTGCCACGGCCGGAGCCTTCCACTGCGCCAATGCCCAGTCCAGGCACGGTGTCCAGTCCCACTCCATGGCCGGAAATAGAGGTTGTATTTACAATGGTGTTTGTGCTCCACTGCTTGCCCTTTTCTTGTGGCAACAGGTCACATATCTCGCTGCTGTGGTGGAACACTGTGGTATTTCACCAAATAGATATGGGAGTTTATCAAGATTGGATTTGTTTTCAAATTCTTTGTGGGTTTGTGTAATCTGAGGAAAATATGTGTTTCTAATATGCTCATACATTTGGCAGGAGGGTACATACCCTGTCTTACCCAGGTCTGCCTAAGGCGGCCTGTATCGATAGCAAGGACATGCTCACTGAGTCTGTACATAGTCAAAACGTTTCTTAATTTTGGATCAGTCACAGTGGTCAGGTATTCTCTGTTTAGTGTCAAATAATATTTGCTCTGTTTTTGTTGATTCTTCCAATGTGTAAAGTAATTATCTTTTTGTTTTCTCATGATTTGGTTAGGTCTAGTTGTGTTGTTGTTGGGGTTCTGTGGGGTCTGTTTGTGTTTGTGAACAGAGTCACAGTACCAGCTGGCTGAGGGGACTCTTCTCCAGGTTCATCTCTCTGTACCTGATGGCTTGGTTATGGAAGGTTTGAGAATTGCTTCCTTTTAGGTAGTTGTAGAATTTCATTGCTCTTTTCTGGATTTTTATAATTATCATGAATAGTCCTTATTCTTGTCTGCGTGCATTATTTTGTGTTTTGCGTTGTACACAGAGGATGTTTTTGCAGAATTCTCTCTCTCTCCAGTATCAACACCCTTATCCAGGACTTGGAAAGCAATTTCCCCCCTCCATACGCTACCGCAGCATTGGGTTCTCACACGTCTTACTGCCTTATGTCTACTCTAATCCTATCAGTAGTCAGGGGCTGATGTGGGAGAACCCTCATCATCCATACCATACCATCCATACCATACCATCCGGTAACACATATTGTGCCATTGAATCTTACTGTACAGTACCATACCACACCCTACACTGCAAAAATTAAATTAATTGTCACAGTAAATTCATATATAAACAACAGTATCATACTGTATAAACTGAATACAGTAGATGGCCATACATTGTATTGTGGGGGAAAATTAAACGGACTTGAAATACTTGATGTCTTCTGGACGTTACTGTAATATTGGATGTATTTTAGATTTTACCGTAAAATATGCTACCTAAAAATACAGTAGCAGTTAACTTCCTGTGAATGTTCAAAATTGAACGCCACACAAAGAGCACAATCGCGACAAAATCAAAGCACATCCTCTAAAGCAGGTAATCCCAAGAAATGCCGTCAGCGGTACGCCAAATAAAAATGAAATAAAAAATAAAAAAGTTATTTTTTTAATTTTTTTATTCTTTACATTTTCAAAACAGCCCATTTATATTTTCCAACGGAGCTATACATTCTGGGTGAGTTTGTTGGGGTTCACTTATATTGGGAGTAGTTATTTTCCTCAGCCACAGTGTGTTATATGTGCAAAAGTACTATCTCACAACTCGATAAAACCTTCACTCTTGCGCAGACATGTAGAAACAAAACATGCCGATTTGAAAAATAACCCACGCAAGTTTTTGGTGCAAGAATTAAGATGACTTTCGAGTAGTAAGACGTGTATAAAAGCAACAGATACCATTAATAAGAAGGTGCTAGAAGTGTCTTATATGGTGAGCTACCTAGGACAGGCAAGCCTGATACTATTGTGGAGGACTTAAATCTTCCTGCTGTCACAGATATGGCTGGGACAATGCTGGGGGGAAAGAACCAAAAAACTATACAGACAATTCCTTCATCAAACAACAGTTTCACGACGCATCAGTGACATGGCAGGAGATGTTTTGAAACAATTACTGCTTCGCATACAAGCCAGTGAATTATATGCGTTACAGATGGATGAGTCAACAGACGTGGCGGGCCTGGCACAGCTCCTGGTATATGTCCGTTACGTTTATGGGTGTTAAATTAAGGAGGAAATCCTCTTCTGCAAACCACTGGAAACCAGGACAGCAAGAGATGATATTTTTAAATTAATGGACAGCTTTCTGACATCAAATGGACTTTGGTGGTCAAGATGTGTTGGTATCTGTACTGATGGCACAAAAGCCATGACAGGGAGACATAGTGGAGTGGTAATGTGCGTGCAAGCAGTTGCTCCCGACGCCACTTGGGTACACTGCAGCATCCACCGAGAGGCTCTTGCTGCCAAAGGAATGCCTGACAGCTTGAAAGACACTACAGTAAAAATTGTTAACTTTTTTAAATCAAGGACTCTGACTTCTTGTGTATTTTCTGCACTCTACAATGATATGGGCAGCGACCATGTAACACTTTTACAACATACAGAAGTGGGCTGGTTATCAAGGGGCAAAGTATTGACACGTTTTTTTGAATTGAGAGATGAGCTTAACGTTTTCTTTACTGACCATAATTTTCACTTGTCTGACCACTTGCATGATGACGAGTTTCTCACACGACTGGCCAATCTGGGTGATGTTTTGTCTCGCCTGAATGATCTGAATCTAGGATTACAGGGACAAAATCGAGGCTATGATTAAGAAGTTGGTACTCTTCTCTCTCTGCATTACCAAGGACAACACACAGGTCTTTACATCATTGTATGATTTATGTGTTCAAATTCACTCAAGCTTACGGACAAGGTCAAATGTGATATAGCAAAGCACCTGAGTGAGTTGGTTGCGCAATTACCGAAACAGATGACACAAATAACTGGATTCGTTATCCCTTTCATGCCCTGCCTCCAGTCCAATTACCGTAATCTGAAGAAGAGAGCCTCATCGAAATTGCAACAAGCGGTTCTGTGCAAATTTAATTGAATCAGAAGCCACTGCCAGATTTCTGGATTGGGCTGCGCTCAGAGTATCCTGCCTTGGCAAATCGATCTGTTAAGAAACTGATGCCCTATGCAACCACGTACCTATGTGAGAGTGGATTCCCGGCCCTCACTAGCATTAAAACTAAATACAGGCACATACTGTGTGTGGAAAATTATTTAAGACTGAGACTCTCACCAATACAACCCAACACTGCAGAGTTATGTGCATCCTTTCAAGCACAACCTTCTCCTTAACCTGTGGTGAGTTATTCACAATTTTTGATGAACAAATAAAGTTTTATATGTAAGATGGTTAAAAAAAGAGCACAATTATTGATTATTATTATTATTTGTGCCCTGGTCCTATAAGATCTCTTTGTCACTTCCCACGACCAGGGTTATGACATAAACTCACACTCATTCTTATGTTGAATAAATATATTGTATAGTGTGTGTGTGGCAGGCTTACAATGATGGCAAAAAAACAACATTTGAGAGTGAGCTGACCCTGGTGCTAGAGGAGGTACGCAGCTGGAGGTTGAATGTTTGAAGGGGTACGGGGCTATAAAAAGTTTGGGAACCACTGCCCTAAAGCACGTGTCAAACTCATTCCATGGAGAGCTGTCTATGGGTTTTTGCTCCTCTGTTTTACTTGATTGATGAATTAAGGTCACTGATTAGTAAAGAACTCCCTTCACCTGGGTGTTTAGGTCTTTATTGAAAGGAAAAAAACAAAAAACAGCAGACACTAGGCCCTCCATGGAATGAGTTTGACACTCTTTCTTTAAAGTACACTGTAAAACACGTAACTTGTTTTTAGGGTAACTTACTGGAAGCCAGTTACCTGTAAGTTAGTGTAAAATAAGTAAAGTTTGTTACCATATTTTAAAACAAAACTTTGGTTTAACATCACATTACTGTAAAGAATTCAGGTAATATAATGTACGATGTTAGCTAGCCTTTTTGTTCCACCCCCCACTCATGCGGTGACGTCACATGTCTTAAATGGTGCCTCTAGAGACAAAACCTCTCTCATCGTCACTCAATGCCTAGGTTTACCTCCACTGTACTCACATCCTACCATACCCTTGTCTGTACATTATGCTTTGAACCTATTCTTCCGTGCCCAGAAATCTGCTCCTTTTACTCTCTGTTCTGAATGCACTAGAGGACCAGTTCTTATAGCCTTTAGTCATACCCTTATCCTACTCCTCCTCTGTTTCTCTGGTGATGTAGAGGTTAACCCAGGCCCTGCAGCCCCCGGCATCACTCCCATTCCCCAGGCGCTCTCGTTTGTTGACTTCTGTAACCGTAAAAGCCTTGGTTTCATGCATGTTAACATTAGAAGCCTCCCCCCTAAGTTTGTTTTATTCACTGCTTTAGCACACTCCGCCAACCCGGATGTCCTAGCCGTGTCTGAATCCTGGCTTAGGGAGGCCACCAAAAATCCGGAAATTTCCATCCCTAACTATAACATTTTCCGACAAGATAGAACTGCCAAAGGGGGCGGAGTTGCAATCTACTGCAGAGATAGCCTGCAGAGTTCTGTCATACTATCCAGCTCTGTGCCCAAATAATTTGAGCTTCTACTTTTAAAAATCCACCTTTCCAGAAACAAGTCTCTCACCGTTGCTGCTTGCTATAGACCCCCCTCAGCCCCCAGCTTTGCCCTGGACACCATATGTGAATTGATCGCCCCCCATCTATATTCAGAGTTCGTACTGTTAGGTGACCTAAACTGGGACATGCTTAACTCCCCGACCGTCCTACAATCTAATCTAGATGCCCTCAATCTCACACAAATTATCAAGGAACCTACCAGGTACAACCCTAAATCTGTAACCATGGGCACCCTCTTAGATATCATCCTGACCAACTTGCCCTCTAAATACACCTCTGCTGTCTTCAATCAGGATCTCAGCAATCACTCACTACCTCATTGCTTGCATGCGTAATGGGTCCGCAGTCAAACGACCACCCCTCATCACTGTCAAATGCTCCCTAAAACACTTCAACGAGCAGGCCTTTCTAATCGATCTGGCCCGGGTATCCTGGAAGGATATTGATCTCATCCCATCAGTAGAGGTTGCTCGTCAAAAGAGCTTTCCTCACAATCTTAAAAAAGCATGCCCCATTCAAAAAATGTAGAACTAGGAACAGATATAGCCCTTGGTTCACCCCAGACTTGACTGCCCTTGACCAGCACAAAAACATCCTTTGGCGTTCTGCATTAGCATCGAATAGCCCCTGTGATATGGAACTTTTCAGGGAAGTCAGGAACCAATATATTCAGTCAGGTAGGAAAGTTAAGGCTAGCTTTTTCAAACAGAAATTTGTTTCCTGTAGAACTAATTCCAAAAAGTTTTGGCACACTGTAAAGTCCATGGAGAATAAGGGCACCTTCTCCCAGCTGCTCATTGCACTGAGGATAGGAAACACTGTCACCACCGATAAATCTACGATAATCGATCATTTCAATAAGCATTCTTCCACGACTGGCCATGCTTTCCACTTGCCTACCCCTACCCTGGCCAACATCTCAACACCCCCTGCAGCAACTTGCCCAAGCCCCCCCCCCCCCCCCGCTTCTCCTTCACCCAAATCCAGACAGCGGATGTTCTGAAAGAGCTGCAAAATCTGGATCCCTACAAATCAGCTGGGCTAGACAATCTGGATTCTCTCTTTCTAAAATTATCCGCAGAAATTGTTACAAACCCTATTACTAGCCTATTCAACCTCTCTTTTGTATAGTCTGAGATCAACCAAGGATTGAAAAGCTGCCACGGTCATCCCCCTCTTCAAAGGGGGAGACAATTTAGACCCTAACTGTTATAGACCTATATCCATCCTGCCCTGCCTTTCTAAAATCCTCGAATGCCAAGTAAGCAAACAGATCACCGCCATTTCGAATCCCACCGTACCTTCTCCACTATGCAATCTTTTTTCCGAGCTGGTAATGGGTGCACCTCAGCCACGCTCAAGGTCCTAAACGATATCATAACCGCCATTGATAAAAGACAGTACTGTGCAGCCGTCTTCATCGACCTGGCCAAGGCTTTCGACTCTGTCAATCACCACATTCTTATTGGCAGACTCAATGGCCTTGGCTTCTCAAATGACTGCCTCGCCTGGTTCACCAACTACTTCTCAGATCGAGTTCAGTGTGTCAAATCGGAGGGCCTGTTGTCCGGACCTCTGGCAGTCTCTATGGGGGTGCCACAGAGTTCAATTCTCGGACCGACTATTTCTCTGTATATATCAATGATATCGCTCTTGCTGCTGGTGATTCTCTGATCCACCTCTACGCAGACGACACCATTCTGTATACATCCGGCCCTTCTTTGGACACTGTGCTAACAAACCTCCAAACGAGGCTTCAACGCCATACAATACTCCTTCCGTGGCCTCCAATTTATTTTAAATGCTCGTCAAACTAAGTGCATGCTCTTCAACCAATTGCTGCCCGCACCCGCCCGCCCGACTAGCATCACTACTCTGGACGGATCTGACCTAGAATATGTGGACAACTACAGATGCCTAGGTGTCTAGTTAGACTGTAAACTCTCCTTCCAGACTCACATCAATCATCTCCAATCCAAAATTAAATCTAGAATAGGCTTACTATTTCGCAACAAAGCCTCGTCCACTCATGCTGCCAAACATACCCAGCAAACTGAATGTAGTCTATCACAGTGCCATTCGTTTTGTCACCAAAGCCCCATATACTACCCACCCCTGCGACCTGTATGCTCTCGTTGGCTGGCCCTCACCACATATTCGTCGCCAAACCTACTGGCTCCATGTCATCTATAAGTCTCTGCTAGATAAAGCCCCGCCTTATCTCAGCTCACTGGTCACCATAGCAACACCCACCCGTAGCACGTGCTCCAGCAGGTATATTTCACTGGTCATCCCCAAAGCCAACACTTCCTTTGGCGCCTTTCCTTCCAGATCTCTGCTGCCAATGACTGGAACGAATTGCAAAAATCACTGAAGCATCAGCTGTCAGAGCAGCTTACAGATCACTGTACCTGTACACAGCCAATCTGTAAATAGCACACCAAACTACCTCATCCCCATATTATTACTTACGCTCTTGCTCTTTTGCACCCTATCACATCTATCACTCCAGTGTTAATGCTAAATTGTAATTATTTCACCTCCATGGGCTATTTGTCTACTTCCCTACTCTTCTACATTTGCACACACTGTACATATATTTTTCTATTGTTTTATTGTTTTTGTCGCACTGCTTTGCTTTGCTTTAGCTTGGCCAGGTCGCAGTTGTAAATGAGAACTTGTTCTCAACTGGCCTACCTGGTTAAATAAGGTGAAATAAAAATAAAAATGTAAATAAATACAAATGTTGTCATGACTGCCCCGTGGTGCCCTGACTTCCCATTTAATTACTATTCCGTGATTCGTTTACACATACAGAATTGATTTAATAATATAACAGTCTTCACATTTAAAGACACCAAATGCTACGACAATGTATATACTGTAAGTTACCGTAAAAAACATATACAATTTTTTTTGTGTAGTAGACAACGTGCTTGCACCAATTCCATGTAATTACAGTAAAATACTGTAAAATACAAACCCCATCTCCCTTCAAAGAATGTAATTCACCAATTCATTTATTACAATTATTTTAATACGGTTACAGTAATTTTCTGTTGTTTTATTGAAACTTACAGGCAGCCAGCGTTGTAATATGGTTACATCGAATCTTAAACCTCTGTCTCACCTTCATTTTATTTTCTCTAGTCCTGTTGAAACAGTAACAAAATTCTTCTCTCCTCATGGTTTTGTTCTCCTCTCCAGCTATCTACATTTCAATGTCTAACCAAACACCCTGATCCAACCGAAGATATAACAGCATTTTTCACTAATGCAGAAGTCTTCTTTTATAATTAGTTTAAACATGTTAACTACGCAGGGGCCTTATAGGGCCTACAGATCTGCAGTCACTAATGCTCTTAGTGTCTGTGTGTGATTGCTGAGATCAGAGAGCAGGTTTAACCTACTCTATCAGGCTAAATTAATGAGGCAATTAAATTATTGGGTGGAATTAGAGGCTTACACCTCTCCTGCCCGTAGGCTGAGGCAGCTGGTTGTGTAGAGACGGAGGTAGCTGGTTGCGTAAAACAACAGTACAGTGCATTAACCTAATCTTATTACGGTAATTATAATCAGGTTATATCCTGAAGAGATCTAGATCCTATTTTTAGAATTCTGGAATGTCCATTGTGGTCATTCTAAGTCTATTATTTATTTTAGCATAGCATAAGTATACTCCCAAACACATAATGACATTTCTCAAGATCTGTTTCTTATCGATTGTCACCTTCAAAAGTCAGTTGATATCATAAAAACCTTCTTTTGTACTAATAAAAGCATTCTGCTACACTCGCAATACCATCTGCTAACCATGTGTACGTGACCAATAAAATTTGATTTGATATACGATTGAAAAATATGGTTACAATGAAAAAAATGTAAAGTGTGATTTCTTCCATTCATTGGTGTTTCACTCACCAATGGATGGACGCAGGAGGGTTTTTTACCTGTAGCTTTTCTAATTCCAAACACCACAGGAGCTCTGCAGTCGTTTCTCCAGTAATCACGTTTAAGTCTTATTACATTCTAGTGATCAATTTCTGTCCGTATTGGATACGCAATTAAGCTGGCTTCTCACATACACACATGCATACACACATGCACACACACACTAACACACACACTTTCTAACAAAGTCAATTATACATCTTCAAAGGGAGGGTTCTGCAGAGAGGGTAAGAAGAGTGATTATTATTGAGTGGAAATATCTGCGGGTGACACACACACACACATCTTCATGTCAACTCTTGGTAAAAATATAACATGATGATTAGCTGAATGACCTTTTCACCATTCACTGTCATTAACACCTTTCAACTGGATCAGCATGTGTCAGTGCATGGCACTTACGGCACAGTGTGACTGGCCTGGAACATTGTCACTTGTCATCTTGTTGCCCTTGAGTTGGCCTCTGATTTCAGTCACTGCGTCATACCACACAGGTATAACTGAGTTCTCTTCCTCTGCTCTTCAGATAAAAATATTTGTATTTATTTATCTAAGCGAGTCAATTAAGAACAAATTCTAATTTACAGTGATGGCCTGATGACAGTAGATCTCAGCTGGAACCAGCTCCCTGCTTCTCTTATTCCTGGGTCAGCAACATGTGATGTTTGACAGATAAGAAGGACAAAGAGGAGGAGGAGAGTGACATTTCATTCTCACCTTCTGAAACAACCTCTACTCTCACTCTCTCACTTTCTGCTTTGACTTCTCTCAGCATATGGCAAACGCCAAACCACAAGAAAGCACTGAACATTTGTAATTATCATTTTTTGACCTATAAATTAATTACATATATACCCATTGATTCTTGAAGAATATAACTTATAAATGCCTCATGAGCTTAGTTCAACTGTCGTACCCTATGAGAACCCAAAATATAAGCTTGTGTTACTCCAATGTTTGTAAACAATGTGCATGTAAACAAAGCCTCAAAACATGGATAAAACTAATTTTGATATCATGGATGGTCAGTCCTTGCATCCATAGCTCTGTGTATGAATTTGAGAGTGATTACATTTCTCCAGGCCCATCCCTCAGCTTTATACCAAAACAGAGGCAGGTGCCCACTTTGTTATTGTTTCAATTAAGGATTCTAGATTTAAGAGATTACTTTACACAATTTTTTACACACATATACTTTTCTCTTCCAACAGTGTCCAGCGTTGGCCAGTGAATTTGTTGCATTTGACATTTTTCGCTGTGGTTTTTCAGGCTCATTGAACTGAGAGAATATGACATTTAATTACTGCTGAGAAGTCAGGCAGTTCGGCTAATTACCATCCCCTGAGTTTAGTCATCATATCTAATTAACTTTGTTTGCATCCCAAATGACGCCCTATTCCTTATGTAGTGCACTACTTTTGACCAGGGCCACAGTTATCTTGTCAGAAGTAATGTACTACATAGGGAATAGGGTGCCAATTGGGACACGTCCTTCCACTTTCATGAAAGCTTAATGCAGATCTCTCTGCTCAGTGCTGTACTTCAGGAATATTGATAACGGGTTTGGAAATTAATTTCAAATAATTTCCTCTTCACTATCTTGTCGAGATTAGGCACACAGGCTGTGACTTGAATGGAAGTATTTTCTCTATAGTGCACGTGGTAAAAAGGTTCTGGTTTATAGTCGTGCACTTCTCAATTGTGAATCATCCACAATGTAGTCTCCTACAATAGAAACTATTTTGTAACGGTCAATCTCTTTTTATATAAAGCTGTTTAAGTTACTGTTAACACTAAGTATCACACACTTATTTCGAGTCTTGAAAAGGCAGGTCAAGCATTTAACAGCACCTATGTTATTAACAAAGTTTGTCTTTAACAAAGTAAAGGTGTGGTGTGTGTTGCTGCCACAATTTCTGCCAATGTTGAGGCTGCTGATGTTGGTGATAGACTAGATCTAGGATAATTAGATCAATGTGGCACCAAACAGGCTCCAGGACCTTGTGTTCCATCCTCCAGAATAGACAGGGCTAATTGGTCATCGGAAATCCCTCAAGTACCTCCCTGCTCCTGCCCCAGCCAGTTCTAAGGTTACCTCTTGTCACAGGATGGAGTGTATGCTGCACTGTGCTGTGCTGTTGTTTCTGTAATACTAAAAGGGTAAGTAGTGAGTTTGCCCCAGAAAACAAACGTATGGTCAGAAGGGCCTCCTGGACCCTGGCTCTTCTAGCTTTTACCTATAACTGCAATATTCACATTTCAGTGAGATATTATTCACTTTGTTGTTGTTGTTGGGACAAATGAGCTATTACAGTTGGTATGTTTCGAAGACGTAATATATAAGAGTAGGAGTAGTTGAATCTCAGGGCATAATCTTATCATCATCATCATCATCATCATCATCATCATCATCGTCATCATGTTTACCCTCCATATCATCATAGCATCAGAATGAATAAGGACCTAAACTAAATAAACCTACTTAAAACAAATATTTTATCATAATAATAATAATATTAATGATGACAGGACAGATCAAAAAACATAATCATGATTTACCAGCACACTCAAAAGTGACCCTCATCTACAAGGCACTCTAACAGAGTCGTATACAGTATGTTGAAAAATGCAACCAAGCTGCCATAATGCAGCAAAACACTGAACTATACAACAACACGCAACTATGATGGATACCTCATATGCCTTTGTCACTGTGTCCTTCACTGGCCGAGATCGATGAGACCTCTCATTCCTGAAACGTGTCTGTATCATTTTTTTTTTCTTGTCTGTGTGTCAGAAGAAAGGTGGACAACCGGCAGTGGGTTAAATCACTCTGTCCACCCCTAGCCCTTGAGGGCCATGTCTCTCTTGTCTTATCAATCTATCGACGTGGCACCTGCATTGCCCACGCTGTTCGGGGCCCGGGAGGCCGATTCTCCGGGCCCACCACGGAGGAATACTAATATAGATGCAGATAGCAGCTTTCTGGGCTCGTTTGACCACCTCAGCAGACATTGATCCTTCTGCAGGGCCAGTGCAGAGGAAGACGGATGGAATGTCACGTCTGAAAGAAATGGATTTGGACCTGTCTCTCTCTGTCTGAGTGAGATATGTGTTCTGCTTCCTCTGGCATCGACACACATGCGCACACACACACATATTGATATAAGCATGCACGCATGTGCACATTCATGTACACTCACACACACAAACACATACGAAGGGAGAGGGAGGGAGAGTGAGGGAGAGAGAGGGGGAAGAGGGAAAGAGAGAATCCACCAACTCAATTAGGAGACTCGAATGGGACTTACAGTATATAAATACAGAACAATTGTGGATTATGTGAAACCAGATGACATTGAGGGAATGGCAACATTTTACAATTTTCCCTCAGTATTAGATAATTGGTCATTGAAGAAAATGAGAAAGGATGTTTTGAAATGTTCATGTTCCTTATAATACCACTCAGCTTCCTGTGTGTATTTTTACCGTCAGGTTTCCTGGTTGCATGTTTGGCGTTGTGCTGTGCTTTAGAGAATACACATCAGTCATGTCTATCAGACAGGGGAGATCACATAGTATGCACTTCCGGGTTGGAGCGAGTGGTCGCATTTCGCATTTCGCTCCGCAGGTGGTATTACATTTCATTACAGTACAACGGTTTGACTTGTCTGATCTTAGCTAGCTACATAGCCGTCTTTGTATCAAAGATAATTGTGTAGTTTAGAGTAATTACCGTAATTACCGAGGTTAGCTAGTCAGCTATTTTCGTCCTAGTCAACACTGCTAGCTAGCCAGCAGCTAGCAGCTAGCCAACGTCTACCGTCTACCGAATAGCAGCACTGTTGGAGCGAGTGGTCGCATTTCGCATTTCGCTCCGCAGGTGGTATTACATTTCATTACAGTACAACGGTTTGACTTGTCTGATCTTAGCTAGCTACATAGCCGTCTTTGTATCAAAGATAATTGTGTAGTTTAGAGTAATTATCGTAATTACCGAGGTTAGCTAGTCAGCTATTTCCGTCCTAGTCAACACTGCTAGCTAGCCAGCAGCTAGCAGCTAGCCAACGTCTACCGTCTACCGAATAGCAGCACTGTTGGAGCGAGTGGTCGCATTTCGCATTACATTTCATTACAGTACAACGGTTTGACTTGTCTGATCTTAGGTAGCTACATAGCCGTCTTTGTATCAAAGATAATTGTGTAATTTAGAGTAATTATCGTAATTACCGAGGTTAGCTAGTCAGCTATTTTCGTCCTAGTCAACACTGCTAGCTAGCCAGCAACTAGCAGCTAGCCAACATCTACCGTCTACCGAATAGCAGCACTGTTGGAGCGAGTGGTCGCATTTCGCTCCGCAGGTAGTATTACATTTCATTACAGTACAACGGTTTGACTTGTCTGATCTTAGCTAGCTACATAGCCGTCTTTGTATCAAAGATAATTGTGTAGTTTAGAGTAATTATCGTAATTACCGAGGTTAGCTAGTCAGCTATTTTCGTCCTAGTCAACACTGCTAGCTAGCCAGCAGCTAGCCAACGTCTACCGTCTACCGAATAGCAGCACTGTAGAAACTATTACATTAGTTTCTACATTACAACGGAACGACTTGATTAGTGTAGTGTTAGCTAGCTACATAGTTGTCTTTGCTGTCTTTGTATCCAAGATAATTGTGTAGTTTAGAGTAATTGTCAAGGTTACCTAGCCAGTTACCGAGGCTACCTAGCCAGCTACACTTTCAAACTAAGTCAACAACGCAGCCACTGCTAGCTAGCCTACTCCACCAGCCAGCAGCACTGTATCATTTTAGTCAATAAGATTTTTTGCAATGTAAGCTTAACTTTCTGAACATTCGAGACGTGTAGTCCACTTGTCATTCCAATCTCCTTTGCATTAGCGTAGCCTCTTCTGTAGCCTGTCAACTATGTGTCTGTCTATCCCTCTTCTCTCCTCTCTGCACAGACCATACAAACGCTTCACACCGCGTGGCCGCCGCCACTCTAACCTGGTGGTCCCAGCGCGCACGACCCACGTGGAGTTCCAGGTCTCCGGCAGCCTCTGGAACTGCCGATCTGCGGCCAACAAGGCAGAGTTCATCTCAGCCTATGCTTCCTTCCAGTCCCTCGACTTCTTGGCACTGACGGAAACATGGATTACCACAGATAACACTGCTACTCCTACTGCTCTCTCCTCGTCTGCCCACGTGTTCTCGCACACCCCGAGAGCTTCTGGTCAGCGGGGTGGTGGCACTGGGATCCTCATCTCTCCCAAGTGGACATTCTCTCTCTCTCCCCTGACCCATCTGTCTATCGCCTCCTTTGAATTCCATGCTGTCACAGTTACCAGCCCTTTCAAGCTTAACATCCTTATCATTTATCGCCCCCCAGGTTCCCTTGGAGAGTTCATCAATGAGCTTGACGCCTTGATAAGTTCCTTTCCTGAGGATGGCTCACCTCTCACAGTTCTGGGTGACTTTAACCTCCCCACGTCTACCTTTGACTCATTCCTCTCTGCCTCCTTCTTTCCACTCCTCTCCTCTTTTGACCTCACCCTCTCACCTTCCCCCCCTACTCACAAGGCAGGCAATACGCTTGACCTCATCTTTACTAGATGCTGTTCTTCCACTAATCTCATTGCAACTCCCCTCCAAGTCTCCGACCACTACCTTGTATCCTTTTCCCTCTCGCTCTCATCCAACACTTCCCACACTGCCCCTACTCGGATGGTATCGCGCCGTCCCAACCTTCGCTCTCTCTCCCCCGCTACTCTCTCCTCTTCCATCCTATCATCTCTTCCCTCTGCTCAAACCTTCTCCAACCTATCTCCTGATTCTGCCTCCTCAACCCTCCTCTCCTCCCTTTCTGCATCCTTTAACTCTCTATGTCCCCTATCCTCCAGGCCGGCTCGGTCCTCCCCTCCTGCTCCGTGGCTCGACGACTCATTGCGAGCTCACAGAACAGGGCTCCGGGCAGCCGAGCGGAAATGGAGGAAAACTCGCCTCCCTGCGGACCTGGCATCCTTTCACTCCCTCCTCTCTACATTCTCCTCTTCTGTCTCTGCTGCTAAAGCCACTTTCTACCACTCTAAATTCCAAGCATCTGCCTCTAACCCTAGGAAGCTCTTTGCCACCTTCTCCTCCCTCCTGAATCCTCCTCCCCCTCCCCCCTCCTCCTCCCTCTCTGCGGATGACTTCGTCAACCATTTTGAAAAGAAGGTTGACGACATCCGATCCTCGTTTGCTAAGTCAAACGACACCGCTGGTTCTGCTCACACTGCCCTACCCTGTGCTTTGACCTCTTTCTCCCCTCTCTCTCCAGATGAAATCTTGCGTCTTGTGACGGCCGGCCGCCCAACAACCTGCCCGCTTGACCCTATCCCCTCCTCTCTTCTCCAGGCCATTTCCGGAGACCTTCTCCCTTACCTCACCTCGCTCATCAACTCATCCTTGACCGCTGGCTACGTCCCTTCCGCCTTCAAGAGAGCGAGAGTTGCACCCCTGCTGAAAAAACCTACACTCGATCCCTCCGATGTCAACAACTACAGACCAGTATCCCTTCTTTCTTTTCTCTCCAAAACTCTTGAACGTGCCGTCCTTGGCCAGCTCTCCTGCTATCTCTCTCAGAATTACCTTCTTGATCCAAATCAGTCAGGTTTCAAGACTAGTCATTCAACTGAGACTGCTCTTCTCTGTGTCACGGAGGCGCTCCGCACTGCTAAAGCTAACTCTCTCTCCTCTGCTCTCATCCTTCTAGACCTATCGGCTGCCTTTGATACAGTGAACCATCAGATCCTCCTCTCTACCCTCTCCGAGTTGGGCATCTCCGGCGCGGCCCACGCTTGGATTGCGTCCTACCTGACAGGTCGCTCCTACCAGGTGGCGTGGCGAGAATCTGTCTCCGCACCACGTGCTCTCACCACTGGTGTCCCCCAGGGCTCTGTTCTAGGCCCTCTCCTATTCTCGCTATACACCAAGTCACTTGGCTCTGTCATATCCTCACATGGTCTCTCCTATCATTGCTATGCAGACGACACACAATTAATCTTCTCCTTTCCCCCTTCTGATAACCAGGTGGCGAATCGCATCTCTGCATGTCTGGCAGACATATCAGTGTGGATGACGGATCACCACCTCAAGCTGAACCTCGGCAAGACGGAGCTGCTCTTCCTCCCGGGGAAGGACTGCCCGTTCCATGATCTCGCCATCACGGTTGACAACTCCATTGTGTCCTCCTCCCAGAGTGCTAAGAACCTTGGCGTGATCCTGGACAACACGCTGTCGTTCTCAACTAACATCAAGGCGGTGACCCGTTCCTGTAGGTTCATGCTCTACAACATTCGCAGAGTACGACCCTGCCTCACACAGGAAGCGGCGCAGGTCCTAATCCAGGCACTTGTCATCTCCCGTCTGGACTACTGCAACTCGCTGTTGGCTGGGCTCCCTGCCTGTGCCATTAAACCCCTACAACTCATCCAGAACGCCGCAGCCCATCTGGTGTTCAACCTTCCCAAGTTCTCTCACATCACCCCTCTCCTCCGCTCTCTCCACTGGCTTCCAGTTGAAGCTCGCATCCGCTACAAGACCATGGTGCTTGCCTACGGAGCTGTGAGGGGAACGGCACCTCCGTACCTTCAGGCTCTGATCAGGCCCTACACCCAAACAAGGGCACTGCGTTCATCCACCTCTGGCCTGCTCGCCTCCCTACCTCTGAGGAAGTACAGCTCCCGCTCAGCCCAGTCAAAACTGTTCGCTGCTCTGGCACCCCAATGGTGGAACAAACTCCCCCACGACGCCAGGTCAGCGGAGTCAATCACCACCTTCCGGAAACACCTGAAACACCACCTCTTTAAGGAATACCTAGGATAGGATAAAGTAATCCTTCTAACCCCCCCCCCCTTAAAAGAGTTAGATGCACTATTGTAAAGTGGTTGTTCCACTGGATATCATAAGGTGAATGCACCAACTTGTAAGTCGCTCTGGATAAGAGCGTCTGCTAAATGACTTAAATGTAAATGTAAATCACATCAACATGTTGGCTGACTGAACACATTCTCTGGACAACTTTACAATGATGCAGATAAACGGTGATGTGTGTGCCATACAAACACACCCACAAACACATGCACGAACGCCACGCATGCACACACACACACAATCTGTTTGTGTGGACTCTTGAGCGATTTACACCTTCTAACAATATGTAAAGGCTTCCCTCTGTATTACTGTCATTACCATTATGTCTATACCTCTGACATTACATGTGTCTGTCTGCAATAAGATCCATTCTCTTTGTAATGTCACTTAACATGTCTTCAGTTTTCAACAGTCAGTTTGCCAGAGATATCTAGTTTCTAATGTGATTGAAGCTCTTCTCTTTAGTGTCAGAGCGAGCATTTGAAAAGGAGATGGCGGGAGGAACAATGACTACAGCCAGGCTCAGGAGAATATTAGTTGTGTGCCTCTCCTACTTCCCGTGTTCACATGTATAATGATCCCAAATAAGAACATCTAAATTAATGATTACACTTTTTCTGCCACCAAATGGGAATGTGTGCCTCTCTCTGGTTTTACATGTCTTGGGAGAAAGGCATTTTTGGGGGGGTTATATGGGCATACAAAAGGTAGTATAAAAAGCCTATTGGTTTAGTTGGAGGCTATTCAGCTGGATCTTGAGCTGAATGATAATGGTCACTGCCCAAATGTGCATTTCCAGTACTGGTCTGTGTCCCAAATGATACCCTATTCCCTATTTTGTGCAATACTTTTGACCGGAGCCCATAGGGATAGGGTGCTATTTGGGACACGGCACTGGTCTTATTGGAGCGTGGCACCATTTAGCACTGTCAGGCCCCCTTCAGACCCCTTTACCTTTGCCTGAATAAAGGTCAAACAATCAGGCACATGGGTGGACAGCTAATTTGTCATAGCTTGACAAACATGTCAGCATCCAATTTTGTCCCTAGGATGACACTGGCATACCTTAACGCTACAGAAAAGGTTAAGAGATTGAGAGTCTCACCTTGCTCTCTATCTCAACAAGTCAACAAGACGACGTGCGGCGAACCAGAAAATTCAATATTTTTATTCAATAGTTCAAGAGCATATACGGTTGGTTTTCAAGGACCGCCCATGACTCTAAAGTCTTTAGCATGCTTGGATTCACTAAATGACACTCCGCCACAGGGACAGAGAGCACCACTGTCATGACATCACAATCAGGAACACTTTTCACTTCAACCTCCACCTAAACAGACTAGCTGATTGCAGTCATATTATTTAAACTGCCTTGTCGTTCTTGTTTTTGCCTTTCTCTAACATTGACTCTCTCTCTCTCTCTCTCTCAATTCAATTTGCTTTATTGGCATGACGTATACAGAGGCGCGAAGCAGCGGTTATTGTCATTTGCCAGCGGTAACCTCTGCGGCGTGGAGCTCATTGTATTGTTTTCATGCTACTCTGGTGATTTCCATCCAGGGTAATATAGTAGGACTGACAGCATGGTGTCAGAGAGACACAGAGAGAGGAGGGAGGGAGGCAAAGAGAGGAAAATATAGAGTTTGTGTGTATGTGTGATGCTTAGAGAACATAATGTGGCAGAGGCTCACTTCAGGAATATTGTCACTATCCCTGCTGACTGGGTGACAGGCTGTCAATTAAGGCTGGCATGCAAGGGTCTTTGCCTTGGCACGCCAAGCTATTTAATAAAATGTTTAAAAAAAGTGAAATTGCATTTGTTTCGAAAATGTCTTCTATAAATGGCTACTGCTTTGGACCTGACTATGTTTGTGAGATTATTCCTTATGTGTGAAGATAATGTATCTTGAGTATCATTTTAAATGTCACAACAACAAGAAGGGGAGAAGTGTGTGGCGAAGATGCGCTAAGAACGTCTCTCTCCAGAATGCGCTCTCTGTCTCCTGCCAATTCATGCGCATTTGTTGTTTCATTTTGTGAATCGTTGCCCTTTGATTGTCTATGTTTATCATGATCAATTCCCCATTACATATAGTGGGGTCTGAAATTGACACCCTTGATAAAGATAAGCAAGCATGACTGTATAAAATAAATTATTCAAATACTGAGCTACAGTCCCCTTAGAAAGTATTCACACTCCATAACTTTTTCTAAACGTTGTTGTGTTACAGCCTTTTTTTGTCACTGGCCTACACACAATACCCCGTAATGTAAAGGTGGAATTATGTTTTTCGAAATGTTTACTAATGAATAAATAAATAAAAGCTGAGTATTCAACTCCTATGTTATGGCATGTCTAAATAAGCTCAGGAGTACAAATTTGCTTAACCAGTCACATAATAAGTTGTATGGACTCACTCTGTGTGTAATAATAGTGTTTAACATGATATTGTAATGGCTACCTCATCTCTGTATCCCACACCTACAATTATCTGTAAGGTCCCTCAGTCGGGGCCTCCCGAGTGTCGCAGCGGTCTACGGTACTGATCAGTGCTTGAGGCGTCACTACAGATCCGGGTTCGATCCCGGGCTGTGTCGCAGCTGGCCGCAATCGGGACACCCATGAGGTGACACACAATTGGCCCAGCGTCATCCAAGTTTGCCAATTGTACGGTGTTTCCTCAAACAAATTGGTGCGGCTGGCTTCCGGGTAAGTGAGCAGTGTGTCAAGAAGCAGTGAGGCTTGGCAGGGTTGTATTTCGGAGGACGCAAGGATTTCGACCTTCGCCTCTCCCGAGTCCATACGGGAGTTGTAGTGACGGGACAAGACTGTAACTAGCAATTGGATATCATGAAAATTGGGGAGAAAAAGGGGTAAAAAGTCAACAAGAAAAAAGGTCCCTCAGTCAAGCAGTGATTTTTTAACACAGACTCAAACACAAAGACCAGGGAGGTTTTCCAATGCCTCACAAAGAAGGGGCACCTTTTGGTAGATGGGTAAAACAAATAAACAGACATTGAATATCTCTTTGAACATGGTGAAGTTATTAATTACACTTCGAATGGTGTATCAATACACTAAATCACTTCAAAGATGTGGGCGTCCTTCCTAACTCAGTTATCGGAGTGGAAGGAAACTCAGGAATTTCACCATGAGGCCAATGGTGACTTTAAAACAGTTACAGAGTTTAATGGCTGTGATAGGAGAACACTGAGGATGGATCAACAACGTTGTAGTTACTGCACAACTCTAGCCTAAATTAAAGAGTGAAAAGAAGGAAGTGTCGTGACGTGACTATCATTAATGTGATGACTGCTATTAATCGAATAATTACCTCCTACGTTTAATTACTACTCGATTAAATCAATCATGTAACAATTCATTAATTAGTCATTTGGGGCACCACGGGAAAAGTTTATTTAATGAGTTAACATTTCCCGAATTAACTCAAGAATATATCAATATCATACCACTCATCAATCAATTATTTCCTCATATCAGTCTCATTATGAATGTCGCATAATCCTTGGATATCTGCATGAACCCTAGCCTGTGATGAATCAGCGATACACAAATTGGCTTAATTATTTATTTACTAACTAACTAAATAATCATACAGAATTACATAAACACACAGACACGGTATAGGTTATTGTCACGTTCTGACCTTAGTTCCTTTTTTATGTCTTTATTTTAGTTTGGTCAGGGCGTGAGTTGGGGTGGGCATTCTATGTTGTTTTTCTATGTTTTGTTCTATGGTTATATTTCTATGTGTTTGGCCTAGTATGGTTCCCAATCAGAGGCAGGTGTCAGTCGTTGTCTCTGATTGGGAGCCATATTTAGGTAGCCTGTTTTTCATTGGTTTTGGTGGGTGGTTGTTTCCTGTGTCTGTGTTTGCACCATACGAGACTGTTTCGATTTTCGTTTGTTCTTTCACGTTGTTATTTTGTATTTTTGTAGTGTTCAGTTTTACATATTAAAATGGACACTTACCATGCTGCAAATTGATCCGATATCTCTTACTCCTCGTCAGAAGAAGAGGAAAGTCGTTACAGTTATATTGATCACTAACATAATGCAATGAAAAGTCCCTAGTGGACTAACCCGATATGACGGCTTGTTACACAATGGAAAGGGGGTGGGGAATATGAAGAGCGGGAGAGACAAAGCGAGTGGGCTTATCATACATACATGTGGAAGCTATGCTCATGGGAATATGAATACTTTGCAAATGAATGACCACTCATTTGAAAATAATTTCAATGTATATATTTATTCTTGGATGTCTTTGTCGTCTCGCTGTTGAACTCGATCCGTCTATGGGAAGTGGTTCAATGTAAGTCTCTGGTTGTGTAAGTCTCTGGTTGTCCATCAAAGGTCACAATGTCCTTTTTAGTTGTAGTAGGCTTCTTTGTCTTAGAATGGGTACTCTGGAGGTGTACCTCGCAGTGGTCAGAGATATGTCCTTCCCTCTGTTTGCTATCATAGATACAGTGGGCAAAAAAGTATTTAGTCAGCCACCAATTGTGCAAGTTCTCCCACTTAAAAAGATGAGAGAGGCCTGTAATTTTCATCATAGGTACACTTCAACTATGACAGACAAAATGAGAAAAAAAATCCAGAAAATCACATTGTAGGATTTTTTATGAATTTATTTGCAAATTATGGTGGAAAATAAGTATTTGGTCAATAACAAAAGTTTATCTCAATACTTTGTTTTATACCCTTTGTTGGCAATGACAGAGGTCAAACGTTTTCTGTAAGTCTTCACAAGGTTTTCACACACTGTTGCTGGTATTTTGGCCCATTCCTCCATGCAGATCTCCTCTAGAGCAGTGATGTTTTGGGGCTGTTGCTGGGCAACACGGACTTTCAACTCCCTCCAAAGATTTTCTATGGGGTTGAGATCTGGAGACTGGCTAGGCCACTCCAGGACCTTGAAATGCTTCTTACGAAGCCACTCCTTCATTGCCCAGGCGGTGTGTTTGGGATCATTGTCATGCTGAAAGACCCAGCCACGTTTCATCTTCAATGCCCTTGCTGATGGAAGGAGGTTTTCACTCAAAATCTCACGATACATGGCCCCATTCATTCTGTCCTTTACACGGATCAGTCGTCCTGGTCCCTTTGCAGAAAAACAGCCCCAAAGCATGATGTTTCCACCCCCATGCTTCACAGTAGGTATGGTGTTCTT